>NC_068989.1:10033022-10034311 GCF_001194135.2 Octopus bimaculoides
ATATATATATATATATATATATATATATATATAAGACAGGCTTCTTTCAGTTCAGTTTCCATCTACCATTTCCACTCACAAGGCTTTGGTCAATCTGAGGCTATAGCAGAAAACACTTTCCCATCGTGCCATGCAGTGGGACTGAACCCAGAACTATGTGGTTGGTAAGCAAGCTTCTTACTACACAGCCACTCCTGCACTTAATTATATAATCATTAAACACACTAGTCTTCAGTTTATATCATACGCCTATTTAGACACTGGATTCTCCTACCAAGCATCTCTCTTTGACATAAGCGGCAATCTGCAGAACATTTTAATACAGCTGGGTTTGAAATGCTCTGCTCAAATGAAGACGTTTCAACAGTTTTAAAGATCAGAGAGAAATGGAAGTGGCCAAGATACTGTTTACTTTCCATTATAGCTTCAGTAATGCTATTTTCCAAAGTTTATCTAATAATCGCTTCAGAACATAAAATGCAGACTAGAAAACTCACAGCATTAACAAAATGCTATCAATGAAGGTTTAATAATAATAATAATAATAATAATAATAATAATAATAATAATAATAATAATAGCAATAATAATGAAGATGAAGTAAATATAAGGATTCTGTCATGAATAAATGATACTTGTGAATGCCAAAGTTATGGGTAATAGCACGTGTGTGTGTGTGTGCGCGCGCGCACGCGCGCACATGTGTGCATGTGTTTGAGTGTGTGTGTATGTGTATTTGTGCATGTGCACGCACATGCATCATCATCATCATCACAGATACTCTCCAACCCATGCTAGAATAGGTTGGAGAGTTTGACAGGAGCCAGCAAGCTGCAGAGCTGCACCAACCCACTGTGACAGTTTCAGCAAGATTTCTGCAATTGGATGCCCCTTCCTAATGCCAACCACTTTACAATGTGTACTGGCTACATGTGAAAATCCGAGGTTGCCAATGGAACATGAAAGCAAAAGGATTAGAAATGTCGAGATGAAGTTGTATACAAACTGAATGAATGATTAAAGTGTCAAATATGATGCATTATGACATTTATTAGTCACCTTCCATTGTGAGAGTTAATGTCAGTAGGGTGAACTTTGCCTTTCAGCATTCCAGGATTGATAGAGAATCGGTTTAGGGCAGTGGACTAGCAGAAGTATTAGAGCAACCAGATGGGATGTTTCATGGTATTTGTTTCTGGCTCTTTGGAATGAGACAATTGGATGTATGGCTGTTTGGACACGGGTGATTTGGCACAATGACTGGACATTTGGTCTGTTTTGGTGAGAGT
>NC_068989.1:10034552-10035339 GCF_001194135.2 Octopus bimaculoides
GGTGAATGGGTGAGAGAAGAGTGAGAGAAAAGGGGTGGGAGAGACAAGGACAAGAGAGGGGGAGCAGGGCAAGAAAAGGGGTGGGGAGGTGAGGGGAAAGAGAAGAGAGGAGGTTAAGGAGGGATGGGGCAGGGGCAGGAGGGTCAGTTGGAGGCGAGGGGGCGTGGGGTGGGGTGAGGGTGAAGCTTCAAAAAGGTCTAATGCCAAATAAGACGACGTTAAATCAGCAACACTGAACAGATGGTGCCAAAACAAATATGCCAAAACATCTTGTATGTCTGCCTCTGAGTTCAGGGTTCAAAAATGTTGCCATGGTCTACTTGGATGCAAGGCTTAGTTTATCACCCCTATTTTAACACCATCAGCTATGTATGGAAGGGACAGGGGTCCACACATAACCCAAACCACATACACATGGAGAGAGAGAAAGAGAGAGATTCATATAAGATTACTACTATTCAGTTGCTGTTGGCACTCCATCGCTTACGACGTCGAGGGTTCCAGTTGATCCGATCAACGGAACAGCCTGCTCGTGAAATTAACGTGCAAGTGGCTCAGCACTCCACAGACACGTGTACCCTTAACATAGTTCTCAGGGATATTCAGCGAGACACAGTGTGACAAGGCTGACCCTTTGAATTACAGGCACAACAGAAACAGTAAGTAAGAGTGAGAGAAAGTTGTGGTGGAAGCGTACAGCAGGGTTCGCCACCGTCCCCTGCCAGAGCCTCGTGGAGCTTTAGGTGTTTTCGCTCAATAAACATTCACAACGCCTGGTCCGGGAATC
>NC_068989.1:10038371-10042933 GCF_001194135.2 Octopus bimaculoides
TATATATATATATATATATATATATGATGGTTGTCTATTCCTTATACAGAGTTTGACCACTTCCTGTACCTACACATTAGCACTATCATGGCGTCTGATGTGGCTTTTTAAACTAGACAATGTTCTGAAAAGACACCTACATAGATTGCACCTCTGATTTGGACCACCAAGAGCTGCAGATAAGTTATGCTCGTTGTGGATATTAACATGTCTTTTGAGGCCTCCGTTGGATTTGCAAACCTTCTGGCATACTCTGTATTCAAAGGTGTGCACAGACATATAGGCAGAATAGTTGGAGGTTCATTTTCCATGCATTTGCAGATGAGATTTGAGGACAGTAAAAGACAGCCATGGTCTATCACAGACTGTGCACACAAAAAGGTCATTGTCATACATATATATTCACCCATACATACATACATATATATACACCCATACATACATACATATATATACACCCATACATACGTACACATATATACACCCATACATACATATCTAAACGTGTATATATATATATATATATATATATATATATATATATATACACACACACACACAGATACACATACATACATACATATATATATATATATATATATATATACACACACACACACATGTACATATATATATATATATATATATACACACACACACATACACATACATATATATACACACACAAATACAGGCATATATACATGCATACATAAATGTGTATATATAAACACACACACATATATATACACACACACACACACACACACACACCAGCTAAATTAGTCAGTACCAAAATCAGAGTGTTGACAAATCATAAAGGCGTGTGTCAGTCATCCAACGAGAGAAATTCTATGGAGAAAAGCCAAAAATCATTTCCTTTGAAGTAAAATCTCTCGCACAGCGCCATAAATCTGTTCATTTATTCATTAACTAACTACAAAACAATTCTTGTCTAAGCCAAGCAAATTACCAGGTAAATGCAAAAGCCCATGTACGTATGTGTTACATGCGTGTGTGTGTATATATGTGTCCTGTGTGTGTGTGCGTGTTGTGTGTATACACTCTCATTGCTGAGCTGTTTAGTGCCATTTTGGTCCTTTTCTCTCAAAAGCACCAATTCTATTCTGATTGTATCAAGTTGTATTTTGGTTTGATTTGATATGCCTGATTTTATAATTATCCCTTTGTTTTGAGACACAGATGAAGCTGAAATTGGCAGCATCACTATCTGATTTGAACACGGATAACAATAACAAGTGGTTTATTTCTGTAAAACTATTCAGACGCAAATAAACCTCACAACAATTCTATTTGGCTGTAATAAGTCTTTATAATCCCTTTGGCTGCAGCAGAAAATTTGTATCATTAACATATAAATTCAATGTCATCTATTGATAAGTGAGTTAGTTATATGCAAGGGTTATTTTTGCCATAGACGGATCACAGATTAGCTGGCAAATAGACAACAGATAAAAGACCTTCAAATACTTCTTTCTTTCATCGCTAATAAAATTCAAATTTTTCCTCGCCACGATCGTCATCACCACCACCACCACCACTGCCACCACCATCGTCGTCGTTGTCATCATTTCTATTAAATTCTCCATCTTCAGCAAACATCATATCACCACCATCACCACCACTATCGTCATCTCATTCAAAATTATGTTGATTAGATTCATAATTTTTATGTTGCTGATTTAAAAATATATATATATATATATGCACATTTTACTTATTATAAAATATCCAACTTTTTAAAATTAATAAGAGTTTGACTTTTTTTTTTAATTAAATTAAATTTCTAGGTGAGTTCCCTTGCATTAAACAAAACAAATTAGGTAGAAGTGATCTGAAAAATGATGGTGATCACCAAAAAAAAAAAATTACTCATCATTCTCCATATTTTAACCATAAAATTAAATAGAAATAGTTTTAATATATACTGAATATAAGGCAGTAAGTTGGCAGAATTGTTAACACACCGGAAAAAATGCTTAGCACCATTTTCCCTGTTTTTATGTTCTGAGTTCAAATTCTGTCATGGTTGACTTTGCCTTTCATCCTTTCATAGTTGATAAAATAAGTACAGGTCGTCGACTTATGACCACATTGGTTACAACTGACTGGTTGTAAGTCAGCCTGTAGGCCTACATAGCATTATTTATATCATTTACATTTGACGGATATTTGTCCTCATCTTGTTTGTTGTTAACAATATTTCGGCTGGTATACCCTCCAGCCTTCATCAGGTGTCTTGGGGAAATTTCCAACCTAGGTTCTCATTCTTAAGGTATTTTTCGTTGTTGTTGTTGTTGTTGTTGTTGGTATTATTATTATCATTATTATTATTATTATTATTCCGGTCACTGCCTGGAATCAAACTCAGAATCTTGGGGTTAGTAGCCTGCACTCTTAACCACTACGCCATATGTATAGTGGTTAAGAGCATGGGCTACTAAGCCCAAGATTCCGATTTTGATTCCAAGCAGTGAAAAATACCTTAGGAATGAGAACACAGGTTCAAAATTTCCCCAAGACACCTGATGAAGGCTGGAGGGTATATCAGCTGAAACGTTGTGTTAACAACAAAGAGGAGGACAAATATCCGTCAAATGTTAATAATGTAAATAAAGCTATGTAGGCCTACAGGCTGACTTACAACCAAATTGACTTACAACCAGTCAGTTGTAACCAATGTGGTCATAAGCCGACAACCTGCACTTATTTTATCGACCCCGAAAGGATGAAAGGCAAAGTCGACCTTGGCAGAATTTGAACTCAGAACGTAACTGCAGACAAAATACCGCTAAGCATTTCGCCCGGCGTACTAACGTTTCTGCCAGCTCGCCGCCTTCTTGGCATAACTTTCACTTAACTGTTTACTCTCTTCAGGAAAGATGTCAATGAAACAAATAATACTGTCAGATATTCTTAGCCATGCCAAGTGGGACGCAGGTTAGAAAACGTGACACTAAGGGCAAAGAGTTTCTAGTTGGTTACATATGCTATGTGGCTGAGAATGACAGAAGCGCTCTAAGACAGAAGTAACACTTTGCTAAAGATAATGGTGGTTGTGAGAATCAAGTGGATACCTGTCTGTAGAGATAGATTAGCTAACTAACACAAGCAAAATAATATCAGTCACCTTATAGTAACCAAAGAACAATACTCATGAACTCTTGATCTTAGAAGGGTGTTGTCTGATATCTTGACCGTGCAGTCAATCGGCCAACCTGTTTAAACCATCTATAATTAATATAAGACCATTGGAACTAATTAAGATGTAATGTAACCAGTTCTATTCTATAGCAGGACCTTATCACCCATATACATCTTGATACCAATTTGAAAGGGAAATAACAAGATTTCAGATTCCCTTGATGGCTACGATGAAGGTTGGAGGGGGGAAAGAATTTGAATCTAATTCTCAAACTGCTCAATTTCAAAAGGAGATAAATTAGATACAGTTCTATATATATATATATATATATATATATATATATATACATACACACATGCATACACATACACACACAGAGTCATTCAAGGTTCTTATCTTCATGCTCCTAAATATTATGGTAAATGGCAGAGAGATATTAAAGCGACAGCGAGAATGAAATATCAAAAAGCATGCATCAATGATGCTGATGATGGTACTCATGACGACAACGGTGACGACAAGAACGATGATGACGATGACGACGATGTGAGAACGGATGAAAGAGACAACAATGGTAATGGTGTCTATTGTGATGGTAATAGTAATAATCTAGGCAGTCACAATGATGATAGCTGCAGAGATGATGATGATGATGGTGATGATGATGAGGGTGGTGGTGATGATGATGATGATGATGATGATAGCTGCAGAGATGATGATGATGATAGCTGCAGAGATGATGATGATGATGGTGATGATGAGGGTAGTGATGATGATGATGATGATGATAGCTGCAGAGATGATGATGATGATGATGATGATGATGATGATGATGATGAGGGTGGTGGTGGTGGTGGTGATGGTGATGATGCCACTGATGGTGAAGATACTGTGGCAGTGGTGGTGGTGGTGGTGGAGTACAGTGTTGCTAGAATGTTAAAGCACTGGACAAGAGGAAAGAGAAACATGTTATCTCCAAATAAAACACACTTCAGAGAATGGTTTGGAAATCATTTCCATAGTAACAAATGCACAAAGAGATGCGGAAGCCTTATCAACTGGGAACAAACCATAACTGGCAAGTTAAACAAAACGAAATCCCCCCCCCCGCCACCATCACTTTTTGTTCTGTTTTGGGGATTTTTTTTTTAGCTTTTAGTCTTTTATTTATTTATTCATCACCCCCCACCTCCTATTTTAACATCTAATTTGTAACTACGAAATGACATCATATAAAATGAAGACCAAATAATGTAAGAAATAAACACTGCCTGCAGACAGAGAGAACTTAACATGGTACTATATAGTTAACTTATAGGCTGCAGAGTCTACAACAAAACTATTATGAAAATAATTCCCCGACTAACTTGTTATAATAGATACAAGAATTCTCTTA
>NC_068989.1:10043431-10045605 GCF_001194135.2 Octopus bimaculoides
TATATATATATATATATATATATATATATATATATATATGCATGCATATACATATGCATTCATACACATACGCACATGCACACATACACATTTGTGTATGTATGCATGTGTGCACATACATATGTGTATGTGTGTATATATATGTATATCTGCATGTGTTTCCATGCATAGTCACATGTATTTGTGAGAGCAAGAGAGAGAGAGAGAGAGAGAGAGAGAGAGAAAGAGGCAATAGTGAAGCCACAGATTTAAGAACAAGACAATAACAAAGGAAAGAATTTTCAAGTACAGGTTCTAGAATATCTTCCAATAGAAAACTCAGAATTATCAGATTGCTGGCCGATTTCTCGAGGAAGGGTAACACATACAATCAGAAGTAGAGAAGAACATACAAGTGAATGCTTATAAGAGAGAAAAAGGAAGAGAGAGAGATTCAATAAGCCAGTGGTCTTTACTGAATAATGACTTCACATTAGATAAATGTAGCATGGGAGATAGCCAAGGGTTACCGTTACTGGCGCTATCCTCTATTTAACCATCATGTAATTGTATTGCCATAATAGAGGGCCTGCTTGCTAATTATCACCTCAATAGCAGCTTCTTCAGTAGCAAAATGGTAGCAATGGAAACCATTTAACTACTTAGATTGCTTTTATATTCCGAACAGATTTCAAAGAATGAAAAACCATTATGTATGTCTATGTATGTGTGTGTGTTTGTAGGGCGACGCGTACATGCACATGTGTGTATGTGTGTCAAAGAGAGGGAAATAATTTATACACATCCTTACAGATATTCCATATACGTGTGTGTGTGTGTGTGTGTGTGTGTGTGTGTGTGTGTGTAGACACACACACATACACATACAGTATAAATCCACTCTAAATGTTGTGGTGTAGATACATACACACACATAATGCACATCCATGATATAAATTCCCAATATACACACACTCTTGTGTGTGCACACAGACACACGCATATACACATATAAGCACATATGTCTGACACATATGCACATATCATTCATAAGTTCTGTGTATGTGTGTACATACATACATACATACATACATACATGTAAATAAATATAAGTATATGTATATATGCATGTGTAATGCATACACACACACATATAGATCAATGAATTGTCTTCTGTACAATCACTCAATCTGCTCCATGCCACAGCTAAATCTTTCTTCGGAAACAGTCCAGTATCTTTAAAATGATAACCATAAACTGAGAGATCTAAATCCTGCGATAGCATTCCAACAAATAAAGATGGGATTGGCTAAAGTCACAGATTTCGTTGAACAGTTAAGCCCAACCCAGCACAACACAATATGCTGCATATCTTATATTACTTCTTGTTTTTTTGTTGTTGTTGTTGTTGTTGTTATTAAGGTGTGGGTCAGCTCTGGTCAACAAAACTTAGGATCAAAAGCATTCGGCTTTCACCAGGCAAAGCATGTGCAGGATTGCTTTATCCCATACATCATCCTTTTACAAGATATTAAGATGTGAATAGAAGGAGATTTGGCTTCTCTTTCTACTTAGTCAATCAACCATATAGAGGTTCTCTCAGTTTCTAACACCTTTCATATCTGCCTATCTATGGCACAGAATTTAAAGGTCCTCTGTGTGTATCCCCATCATCATCATCATCATCATCACTATGATCATCATCATCATCATCATTTTACACCTATTTTCCATGCTGACATAGCTTCAATGAGTAATCACAATCCAAGCCAGTCCTTATGTGCCCTCCTAGATGAGTTGGGTGCTATGTCTCACTCAAACATTCAACAGCTGATATAATTTCGGTGGCCAGGTGTTCTTCCCATCACTGGCCACCTTATGAAGTCCACTATGTTCATTTTTTTGTGTAGCCAGCATTAGAGAGGTTGCTCTGCCTCCAGCAACACTAAAAAGATATCACTACACTATGTTGCCTTCATTCATTTGCCCACCATCCGGGATCAGAATGCCTGTCTTGCCCCTAGAAAGCTTGAAGAGTTTTCCCTATATTGTTTTGTTCGTTCATTCTTTTTGTTTTTGTCTTCTTTTTTTTGTTTGCAAACAAATTAGGCGAGAAGAGACAGTCATGAGAAGAGATGGTCATCGAAAAAAAGAGTAACAAAAGAGAACCTGAATAACAGGAGAGAGAGAGAGAG
>NC_068989.1:10046416-10047305 GCF_001194135.2 Octopus bimaculoides
CACACATGGCTACCGAAGTCACTTTCAAACTCTTAAAATATTTATAACAACAGGCAATTTGACAGATGTGTTCAAGCAACATAGTGCTTCCCAATAAGGGGGGAAACAACATTTTTTTTTTGTTTTATTAAATTTGCAGACATAGCAAACAAAAAAAAAATCATAATTTTTTTTTTTTTTTTATGAACTAAATTCAAAATACAAATTTATTTAAGCAAATTCAATATAATTGTGTGGAATTAAAATAAAAATAAGAGTGTGTTAATGTCTTGAACTAAATTCCACAGATACAGTGATTTAAAGTGAAAGAGAAGTAATTTGACATCAACAATTTAATGAAAATTTAACATGTCGAAAACAGTGACATACCGAAAACAAAAAAAGTGTTGAGGTGGAGTAAACAGAGAAGTCGACAAAAAAAGAGAACAAGATATGAAAATAGAATTGGATAATTCACGAAGTTCAAGAAGAGACAGAAAAAAAAATTCTAATAATTCAATAATTCATTACCAAATTAAAAGGTCAAACAAAGATAGTAAAAGAAATCTCAAGTGATAAAATTTAGTTTGCTACACACAGGGACACACAGACACACATACTTTACTGTCTAGATTATCATATTTTCTAATTTGTTCTCAATTAGGAATATACTTATAATAATTTCATCTTCTTGGAAATCTAATCAGCTGACGAGTAATAATTAAAGGCAAAAGAGTGTCAACAGGGGCATGGGGGAATAGGGGAGAGGGGGACAGTACTAATTTACTAAACTTACACTCGTAATGTTATTAAGGAAAGGAAACAAGAAAAATTTACACAATTCGAAAATTCAAACCTTAATGAGAAACTCAAGAAGAAACAGAGAAAGAATACAAAAAAAAAAAAAAAA
>NC_068989.1:10047315-10050739 GCF_001194135.2 Octopus bimaculoides
AAAAAAAAAAAAAAAACTTCATGCTCAGGTATTGTGTTATTAGTCACCATTACTGATATAGGTGCAAAAATTATTTTACTGCTTTGAAACTAACAAAGTGAGATCAATTGTTACAACACCTGAGCAACACCAGACTAGGATGGTCGATGGTCACTTTCAATGCTTAAACCATTTAGTGGTAAATGTGTTGGTACTTCATTAGGTTAATCAATATGATGGTATTGATATCTAATTAGTTCAGTGAGCTTGATGTAAATACCTGATTTGGACAAATAGTGTTATGCTAGTACTTGATTACATTAGCGGGTGAATAATTACTAACAGGTGAGTTAGTGTGGTGTTAGCCCATCGTTAGGGTTAGTTGGTTTATTGGTAATATTGGTGTCTGTCAACTAATGAAGTTGGTAAATGTAACGTTAATATTTGATTTGGTATTAATACTCAATTACATCGATTGGTAAATAGGGTTAGTACCTATTTAAGCCATTATAGAACTAACGATAATAATTTTTTTACCTGTAATACTAAAATGAATGACTAAAAATCTGGAGGCAATTTCATTTGTTCTACATGTGTCCATGCCCAACCGAGTGAAGTTTTCACAGACATATATATAGGGTGGGGCGTTAGCAGGTACAGGGCTCCAAAAGGGGTCTCAGGGAGTAGCGTCCCTGCCTTCTTGAGCTAGTTTTCTACCACATTTCTTAAAAATTGTGATAGACTCCTTGGTCTCGAAACCACTCATGTCTAGAAACTGAGGTTGTGGGTAAGCAAGGGAATAGACCCCATAGAATATCCAGCTCCAAAAAAGCCTCATGATAGCAAAGGAGAATGGGCACCAGCCAACCCAAAGGTTGGGGTGGGCTGCACCTGCCTGCCTCAGTTGCTATGGCATTGAGGTAGATCCGGCCACCCCCGTTAACGGGGACAAAACCCAGATGATGATTATGCTTTATTGAGATACCATAGGGAGACTGACATACAACAAACCACAACCTTAGAGCAGCAACCATTCATAAATTGAGAAACTTTCAGCAAAATATTGATAAGTAATTTCATATTTTAGTACTCAAGTGGGTCTAGTAGCTGAGTACTGGCATAGCCAGTAGACATTAAAGTTGAATGATCAGAGGTGAAGTAGTGTCTTTTCATATATTAGTAGTTTGAAGGAAAGGTAACAATACATATTCACAAGGTCTAGCAAATCACTGTTTTACAACATCAGAAATTGTCGAATTGATAATTGCAAACAGTTTTTCCACAAGGCATTAAACTATGACAATAATTTAGCTACCATAAGAACAATGCCAATTATATTTATTTCTTAGTTCCCATCCAGTTTTCTCTATTGGAAACAAATCTGAAATATTCATGTAGAATTATAATGATAAATTTTTTTGCCTCTTGTGCACTTTAACTTCTAAAAGTTCGATGTTCTTGTTGCTCATTTATTGTTTTCTTTTATTCTTTTACTTGTTTCAGTCATTTGGCAGTGGCTATGCTGGAGCACCGCCTCAGAGGATTTTAGTTAAAAGAAATCAATGTTAGGACTTATTCTTTGTAAGCATAGTACTTATTCTATCAGTCTCTTTTGTTGAATTGCTAAGTTACAGGGATATAAACGCAACAACATCAGTTGTCAAATGATAGTGGGAAAACAAACACAGACAAACACACACACACACACACACACACACACACACATATATATACAACGGGCTTCTTTCAGCTTCCGTCTACCAAATCCACTCACAAGGTTTTGGTCCGTTTGAGGCTAAGAGTAAAAGACACTTGCCCAAAGTGCCACGCAGTGGGACTGAACCCAGAACCATGTGGTTGGGAAGCAAGCTTCTTATCACACAGCCAGGCCTTAGCATTCTTTGATTTTCTAAAATCTTTTAGTCAAGAGAGAAAGGAAGAGCACACGAGTCTTAAGAAGGCCCCTAAAACTGGCAGGAAGGAGAGCAAAAAATATCCTTATACCAGAAAGCTGGGGTTGAAAAGCTAGCAATACACTAAAAGGTGGACTACACCAGGGTACCAAGTGGTAATGCTAAACCAGGCACCAGATTACGTATAACATCCAGTTACTGTTCAATTGTGATTACATCATATACTACCAGTGCCAACAGCTACCATAGTGTTGACACAGTACTACACAGAACACTGGTGTACAAAATACTATCAGTATTAAACTCATACAGTATTCCATCATTATAAATCTAGAATTAACACAGCAGCATATGTAATAATATATTATATAAAGTCAATACTAATACTGCATACTGTACAGTAATAAACCTCTGCTAGCATATCACATTGTACCTTGTATAGTATTATATTATATATTATATTATATTATACTATATTATATTATATTATATTATATTATATTATATTATATTATATTATATGCAACATATACCACTGCATCTTGTATAATAGCAATCTATTATACATAGCCAGTCCAACAATGCTTCTTTTATATTGAATTAGTACCAAAATCTAACAGTTCCTGATATGGTATTGTTACCCGTAGAGATAACACAAAGGCATAACTGCATATTATATAGTGATAAGCTTCTGTGGGCACATAATATTGTACGGTCTATAGTACTATATTATATACTGCTAGTGGCAACATAATACTGAACCTTGTATAATTGAGGCATATTACATATATAACCAGTCTAATAATGCATCTTTTATATTCAATTAGTAGCAAAATTCTAACGCTGTTCCTGATATAATGGTGTACATGATATAATACAGAAAACACCATAGCCAACAAAGTATTGGACATGACACAACAACCTCTCTAGGACTGAAGTCTGTTGTAGCATAGTAAACAATGTGCTGTGACAATTTAATAATGTGACTAGAACAGGCTAAATATGACATAAAAACCCAAAAGAGTAGATTATGTAATTCTTTCTAAGTGACATATTGTGTCTATTATAGTTCATTGAGTCTAAGCAAGTAGAAATAATAGTTTTCAGAAATGATAACACGGGGACAAAGAGAAGACAATGAAAGTTGTAATTTTCTTTCGCTACCAATGAGAATGGCAACAGTAAAAATAAATATTTCCTTTACACATAACTTCTAGTATTGAAAAACTAACAATAAATATGTGCTTGCAAAATGAAAGATTCTCAAGGGAAGGAATTGCTAAGTTATTTATATCTAATTTCGGGTTAGAACTTTTCTATCTTGAAGCTTATTGAGGGATAAGTAGAGTTTTTATTTATCTTGCTTTTATTTTTTGTTTGTTTGTTTTTTTCCTTTGTTGTCTTCGGTTTTATCTGATCTTTGAAAATATTTCTCCAAAACAAGAAGTAAAAGTAGTTTGCTCATGCACTATATATATATATATATATATATATATATATATATATATATATATGTGTGTGTGTGTGTGTGT
>NC_068989.1:10050749-10057814 GCF_001194135.2 Octopus bimaculoides
TATATATATATATATATATATATATGTGTGTGTGTGTGTGTGTGTGTATGCAAGTGTGTGTAGTGTGAAAAGTTATTGATAGCAGGAATACATGAGCAATTTATGACCTCTGTTCAATGCAAGTAACAAGAAGTAGAAAAATACATAATAAACTAAATGAGAGGAATACACAACATAAACCAGAATATCAGAAATATATTATACACAATTATATCAGATTAGCAAATCACAAAAGCTAAAGAAGAAACTTAATACTATTACACATTCACACAAGGTTATTTTGAATTATTCATTGTTAAAACACTACTACACCTGCCAAATTCTAAATGAATTGTGTTAAATCTTACAATGAACATAATAATATTGATTACAAGAGAAATAAGACTATCAGATCTGGAAAAATCCACCTAATCTGAGTTTGCTTTTTCCTTCTTTTTTTCCTTTTTTTTTTTTTTTTTTTTTTTTTTTTTTTTAATGGAACTAATGCTCTCAGAGAAACTCCATGCTTACATGTTACCATGTTATGGAGTTAGCAGAATACTCTTTCAACAGAGAGGCTGCAAGTTCAATACAGGTTTGCGACTAGTAGAGCATGCGATTCCATAACAGGAGATCAGTTAGGTACCCTCTCGCTGAAGGGTACCCAGTCAAATAAAAACAGTAATAAAGCACCAGAAAAAACATTTAACACAAACTGCTTTGAACCCAGTCATGCCGCAACAAATATATATATATCCAGAGCAGGCATGGCTGTGTGGTTAAGAAACTCACTTTGCTACCTCATGGCATGGGAATATGTCTTCTATTATAGCCCCGGGCCAATTAATGGATCATTTACCTTTGCTACATTACTGTTGTAGTATGCACCAGCGTTCCTTAGGTGTTTTCTGATTTACCTTAATGCCTTGCCTGAGATTGAACTCAGAACCTCTAGGTGCATTAACTAGAACCCTTATCCACTATGCTATGCCTGTAGGAAGTGTTAAGAGTGAATTCTTAAGGCTTGTAAGCCTCCATTGATGTCTTATGCTAGTTCCATACTAATTGGATATTTATATATTTCTGAGATGAGGAACATTACTGCCATCTCAATCGCAGCTCTACTGAATTTGATAATACATAAAAAGAATTTAATTCTAAGAGTATTTGTCAAAGATTCCTACAGACTACCTCTGTTATCCAAAATTCTACTCAATACCAATAAATATCCTAACAGTCTGTTCAGGGTTAACCAAAACTTATAAAACAATGTTGATGTCTTCAAATGCTGGAGCACCACAGTCAACAAGTTCAGAGAATACTAACCCTTTAGCATTTAAGGCAAATGTATCTGGGCAAAAATATCTTATCTGTTTCATGTTTAAACCAACTATATCTGGACTTGTGTGCATACCCAATGATATCATTCCACAAATAAACAATCATGTCATTGATATCTTGAAGCTACAAGATAATGCATGGTTAATTCACAGCAACGTCATGAATAAATAAGCATTACATCTGACGGAATAATCTAAACGCTATAAAGGGTTATGGCAACCAGCTGAATGGTCCAGCAGTTCACATCATTTGTTGCACTATTACAACTATGGCCTGTGTTTGTCCCACCCCACCACCACCACTTGACAACCATTGTTGGTTTGTTTACATCCCCATCATTTCGTGGTTTGGCAAAAAGGAGAGATAGAACACATATGAAAGTTAAAAATAAGTATTGGGGTTGACCTGTGCCCCAACATGACCACAGTCCAATGACTAAAATGTTCAAACGTATAAAAAAAAGAAAGAGAGAGAGAGAGATAGGCTGTGATTTGAGTGAATTTGACAGCTATTTCTAGCAGGTCAAGCAACTGCACAAAGGCTTTCTCATTAACTCAAAGTGAAAAAACATGCCACAGAGGAGCACAGAATTGGATTCTTTATTGAGCTTCAGACTGGCTTCAGAGAAGCACAAACAACACAGCCTAGTTTGAACTCTATAATCACCACTGAAAAATAAATAACAGCATTCCGCCATACTTAAAATCAATTCAAAGTCCCCAGACAACTGTGGAAGTGGTGTTGAAAATATCACCAAAATTTAGTTTGTTTCGAAGTTCATTCCAGCCAATATGTCTTAAATTCTCTTGCAGACCATTCTTTCAACAACAGGTGAAATATGCAACAAAAGAGTAAAAACTTTTAAACTTATTATCTTAATGCTAGCAACATGAAAACATTGTGAGTGCAAGATATCAACTAGCTAGTCTCCAAGAGATAACAGGAAAATTGATTGAAAAACCACACAGCAATTTCAGTGGATAAGGTAAGTCGATTACATTGACCCCAATGCTCAACTGGTACCTATTTTATTGGCCCCAAAAGGATGAAGAGCAAACTCGACCTTGGTGGAATTAGAACTCAGAATGTAAAGACAATATAAAGATGTAAAGAATTAGAACTCAGAATGTAAAGACAAGGCGGCGAGTTGGCAGAAACGTTAGCACACCGGGCGAAATGCTTAGCAGTATTTTGTCTGCCATTATGATCTGAGTTCAAATTCCACTGAGGTCGACTTTGCCTTTCATCCTTTCGGGGTTGATAAATAAAGTACCAGTTACGCACTGCGGTCGATGTAATCGACTTAATTCTTTTGTCTGTCCTTGTTTGTTCCCTCTATGTTTAGCCCCTTGTGGGCAATGAAAAAAAGAATAAGAATGTAAAGACAAACCAAATGCCACAAAGCATTTTGCCTGGTTCAGTAACAATTCTGCCCAGCCCAACACTTTTGATTTTAGAACTACATTACCATGAAATATGAAACTACAATAAAAACACTGAATAATGCTGCAGCGAGCGAGCGAGAGAGAGAGAGAGAGAGAGAGAGAGAAAGAGAGAAAAGTGTTAGAAACAATAGTGGTTTAGAAATTGGGTGTAAAGGAACCAGCTGTAGTGGGCAAGAGAAACAGCCATGCTGGTATGATCATGTAATATGTATGGATGGATGATGACAGGTGAGTGAAGAAGTGCCAGGCGATTCATGTGGAAGGGACCAGTGGAAGACAAAAACCAAAAAAAAAAAAGAAAAAAACCTGAGAGAGATGGAGATGACAAAGGAATGCATCAACCGGTGGGGATGTTGTGCTGAAGAAGAGCCATTCAACCAGATGCAAAAATGGTGATGGTAGTAGCATCAGTGGTAGCAGCAACAGCAACAACAACGACGACGACGATGATAAATGAGTATACAACCAAGCAAATGAAGAAATTATTAGTGTTACTGGAAAGTATCTATCATATCTGCAAATAATAAACATTAACAGATAGAACATAGTTTTCTAGGAGGGGTGTGTCAGAAAAATGAGCATTATTATGGAAGTTCTTTACTTGCCCAGCAACTGTAAGCGTCACAAGAGAATATCAGGGAAATTCTAAACCCCACTGCGATCACAGTTTAGTCTTTGTACCAATAATCTCCAATCTTGGAACTGTTGCGATCCACATATTACTGGTGGTTGTTGTTTAGTTGCAGCCAAGCTCTGGTCAGTGGGGAGCAATGACCAAAACTGTTCAGGATGACCATCCTCTCTTTTACTCTTTACTCTTTTACCTGTTTCAGTCATTTGACCGTGGCCATGCTGGAGCGCCGCCTTTTAGACGAGCTAATCGACCCCAGGACTTATTCTTTGTAAGCCTAGTACTTATTCTATCAGTCTCTTTTGCCGAACCGCTAAGTTACGGGGACATAAACACACCAGCATCAGTTGTCAAGTGATGTTGGTGGGGGGAACAAACACACAAACACACACACACATATATATATATATATATATATAAATATATACACACACATATATATACGATGGGCTTCTTTCAGTTTTCATCTACCAAATCCACTCACAAGGCTTTGGTCGGCCCGAAGCTATAGTAGAAGACACTTGCCCAAGGTGCCACGCAATGGGACTGAACCCGGAACCATGTGCTCAGGAAGCAAGCTTCTTACCGCACAACCACTTCTGCACCTATACATATACATATATATATATATATATAAACATGCATTCAGATATATACTTGATATAACATTAAGCATACTCACACACAATTCTATGAACATACTCACTCTCTCCCTCCCTCCCTCTCTCTCTTTCTCTCTCACACACACACACACACACACACACACACACACACACACACACACACACACACACACACCTCTAAGGCTCAATAAATGACAACAGATTCTCTTTCTGTATGATGTGATTTCATTGACAGCATTGTAGAGAAATACTTATAGTTGAACAATTACTTTTTTTTTTGTTTGTTTTAATTCCCTCCCTACATCTTTGTAATAATGGGAGTATAGCAGTTGCAAATGATTGCAACATCCTTTTTATTAATTCCGTTTCTTTTTTCTTTTTTTTTTTCTTTTTGCTAATTCCTTTTATTTCAGTGTTTATTTGTTTCCCCCCACTTTTTTTTTTTTACTTTTTTTTTTACCCCTCCCTTTTGTATTTTCATTCTAGATCCATTATCTACATGGAATATCAGAAATGTCTCTTTGCATGTAATTAGAACACAATATGACGATAGTCAGGTGAGAGACGGGGATTGATGATGGGGTGGAGAGCAGCCAAGGCAAAAAGGGAGATAAGAGCAAAACAAACACTGCAGCTAATTTCTGTTTAAAAGAAGGAAGAGTATTGGGCGGTGGGGGGGGGGACATGGAAGGATGGGTACAGGAGGAGGAGGAGGAGGAGGGGTGCTTTTGATGTATAGCATCTGCTTTAATGACAATAGTAGAAGATTTTTCAAAGGTGCCAGGGTTTGTAAGTATTGTCATTTCATCACCAATAATTCTGATTAACACAGTTTTCTCTTACGAACAAATTAAGACAAAGGAAAGTTTTACAAAGGCACCAATGACAATGATGACGATGATGATGATGATGATGACAACTTCAATAAATACTAGTGTAGCTTTTTTTTTTTTTTTTGCTAAAAAGAAAAAAGCTAAAAAAAAAAAAAAACTAAATAAAATACCACCACAAAGAACACACAAAATAGGTATCAGGCAACATAATTAAAGGAATTGCCAAATATCTAATTCCATCAACACAAAATTGCCTGACAGTGAAGGAAGAAAAAAAAAAAATAATGATAATAAGACTATAAAAAAAAAAAGACATACATCCGTAGATATTCTGATGCTATTTATTGGAAATGTTCATAACAGATCTGCTTTGATAAATTGCTTTGTGATTCTATTAAAATGGAGAAAGCGAGAAAATTTGGATAACTGACAACATTTTCCTAAAGCATTTCTAACCCTGTTTTAGAAACAATTATATAGAATCAATGAAGTTTCAAAATTGCAATTTTTTAATAAATTAACAAATAAATAAAAGAGTTAAAATAAGTAAAAATATGAAAATAGCAGTGTGGTGGTGGTGGTGGTGGTGGTGGTGATGGTGGTGGTAGTAGAGAGAAAAATAGCTATAATAATTTAACTTACACAAACACTAATCAATTATAAAGCAATTTTATTAAAATATTTAGATGGCAGGAGGAGCCGGAGGAGGAGGTAAAAAGAATAACCGTGAAGTTAATGAACCAACATGAACCACAAGAGGAAGCCTGAAGACGGTAAAAGACTACGAGGGGAGACAAAGACAGAGGGAAGCGAAAATGAAGACATAAAAATGACAAGACAAGAACGGTTAATGATAACCAAGAACTGTAAGAACAACAACAAAAGTATGTACAGGAAGACAACAACAACAAAGAGAGAGAGAGAGAGACAGAGAGAGAGAGAGAAAATTGGGACAAACTAAAAGAAATTACTGTGTTGAGAGAATACTGAATAGGCAGACATAAGCATAAAGTATAGCTGTTGCTCGTTAGTGAATGGTTAGTATGAAATGGTTGATAGAGTTTGGAAGTTTTTAGACTTATCTTCTATGATATTATCAAGGAGGCTTAAGATAATCTTGAGAGTTGACAGAAAAGAAAGTAGACTGTCTTATGTATATGTATCTATTACGTGGAGGCGCAATGGCCCATTGGTTAGGGCAGCGAACTCGCAGTCATAGAATCGCGGTTTCGATTCCCAGACCAGGCGTTGTGAGTGTTTATTGAGCGAAAACACCTAAAGCTCCACGAGGCTCAGGCTGGGGATGGTGGCGAACCCTGCTGTACTCTTCCACCACAACTTTCTCTCACTCTTTCTTCCTATTTCTGTTGTGCCTGTAATTCAAAGGGTCAGCCTTGTCACACTGTGTCACGCTGATTATCCTCGAGAACTACGTTAAGGGTACACGTGTCTGTGGAGTGCTCAGCCACTTGCACGTTAATTTCACGAGCAGGCTGTTCCGTTGATCGGATCAACTGGAACCCTCGACATCGTAAGCGACGGAGTGCCAACAACAACAATGTATCTATTATCTTTTACTTGTTTCAGTCATTAGACTGCTGCCATGCTGGGGCACCACATTCAAGAGTTCTACAGTCAAACGAATCGACCCCGGTGCTTATTGTCTTTTTGTGTAAAGCCTGGTATTTATTCTATCAGTCTCCTTTGCCAAACCACTAAGTTACAGAGACGTAAACACACCAACGCTGGTTGTGGCAAGGGACATCAAATCTATCAGGCATGTGTGTGTGTGTGTGTGTGAAGATTAAGATGCTTGTCTGTGTAACAGCAGCACTATTGCAGATGTAAGATCAGTACTCAATTATGGGTATCTTATTTGAACTTTGTATAGGGTTTAGCGGTAGCAGAGAGAAGGGTCAAGCATTTTCTGCCCTTAAGAGGGAGACTAATCTTCAAAATGCTGCCTTTGCAATGTTGAGTACTTGTATTATTCACCAGGTGAGAGCTTCAATGATGGGGCAAGGTTCATCATTTGTATTCAATCTCGAGGGTTCAAGTTATGTGGCGGTGGTGGTGGTGGTGGTGGTGGGGTGTGTATTGTCTTTTTGATATGTGCAGTAATTTTGTCTTTATGCAGCTGAAGGAGGCAAGTTTGGCATGAACTCGTTGAAGAATACTTCTGAAGTCGCTATTCTTAGAGTCAGCGCAAATTT
>NC_068989.1:10058244-10060744 GCF_001194135.2 Octopus bimaculoides
AGAGAGTGAGTGGGGGGGAAGCAGGAGAACAAGACAAAAGAATGAGAGAAGCAAAGAAGAGACATGAAAGGAGTGAAAAACCTGAAGGTACTGTCATGATTACAATTAAAATTTACAATACATACAAGGTGTAGGAGGGGGGAGAGGGGGAAAGAAAGAATGAATAACTGTAACCCTCTGGGAGGCTGATTTTTATTTATTTATTTATTTATTGTAGTATTTCTTTTGAGAAAGGTTTTCAAACAGAGAAACTGTAGCCGTGTTGAATAGAAGATACATGGTAACATCACACCTATATTAAGAGGTGAAGATAGATGGGGCGGACCCGACCACTTCTGAATTATATTACATAGACATAACTTTATAAATACTAAACAGGCAAATGACACCTCCATCCGTCCGTCCGTCTGTCCGTGTGTGTGTGTGTGTGTGTGCGTGTGTGAAAGCAAGAGTGAGATGGGAAAGAGAGAATGCAGGAGTAACAAGGGAGAAAGGGACGATAACAGTATTTAAACAAGAACCACAACAGATACCAATATTATCACCATAGTTGTAAATGTCTGTTTTTCGATTACATCTATAAATGGGAATACAAAATAAAGAGAAAAAGAAAGGAAAAAAAAATTGAAAAAAAAAACAAAAAAACCCACAAAATCGAGGAGGAGTAGCAATTTCAAACATACCCAGTATGTAACTATAGAAAGATTTGTGTACTGGAACAATGCTTCTTCACGTCACCTTTTCAATGAAACACATAAATATTATCTTTCCCTTTATAACCACCACACACACACCCCACCCAGCCACCCACAAGCCCCCCCCCACACACACACACACATACACATACACATACATACAAAGTTGGAAGACAGCAAACACATTATTTGTTATTTGACGCATTCGTACAAATATCCATTTTGCACTACTATCTATTATGTTGCTAAGTCTGTTCTGAAAAATAATACCTTCAGGTCCTAAGTGTGGAGAGTGAATGCTTTTCAATCTAGTCTCCAGGAGCCTGTGATAAAACAACACAATTAATGTTTTAAATTTAATGACCACCAGGACACAAGGCCACCCCCACCTCAAAACAAAATTGTGCAAAAAAATAAGTGTGATTTTGAACACAAGTGTGCTTTATCAGGCCTGACTTGGGAGTTCGACAACCATGAAAAACTAAGAGATATTATATAACTAAATGGTCAATCAATCACTTGTTCTTCATCAATATTGATACTTCATTCTTATCAAAGAGATTGGGAGCTGATTGACATTTTAACTGATCAAGATCTAAACTTATCTAATGTATTTGCGATTGACAATCAATCGTTTGAGCCTGAGAATATATACAATTTGCATTCAGTTGTAGAGAAAATGGCTTAATTTTTGCTGCAATCATCTCCAAGTTGGCCGACCTTTCAATAAAGGACAAAACAGCTGTAAGAGATTTTACATCTTCATAGTTAGATTAGCACATGAATGCAGATAACACAGAGAGAAAGATAGTCTCTGAGGCAATTCAACATTAGCCATCATACCATTTTGATATTTCTGCTGGCATCAAATATTTAGTACTTAACCCTTACCGTACAACAACCAAGTATATTCAGTTCCATACATATGCACCTGAAACATGGCAACTGAGTTAACTCGGATTTCATAGTGGAGTGCTGATGTAATAAGTACACTTTATTTTTACTGGTCAATAGACAGGGGTTGTGTGAACTGATTTGCATATGATTAGCATGTTACATCACCAGCTAAAATTTAATCAGCACAATGAGGGTTAATTTGGTTTTTCAGCACTGTAGAGAAGAGATCTGGCTTATATGGAAATAAATGTTCTTCCTCCATAATTTGGAAGCTCTGTATCTGAACTAGACTCTACATAGACATAAAAGTTCCTGTCATTCTAAAGTGTTACTTTTTCTGTTAAATCTTTCATATTGCTTTCATATTAACTCACATCTGCTGAGGGTACACAGTGAACATATGCCCAGGCATAAACACTGAAAATGGGAAGACGAAATACCTACAGTAATCTCTAGACTATCGTGGGTGTTATATTCCAAAACCTCCCACAGAAATAATTAAAATCTAAAAAAATATAAATACCTATCAGCCACAGAAACCTGCGATATACTGAGGAGTCCATGATATAAATTTACATGTATTAGCCATAAAAATCCATGATGCACTGAGTGTGCGATAGGTGAACCGCGATGTAATGCATGCGCAATAGGTGAACCGCGATGTACTGAGAGCATGATAGGTGAACCGCGATATGGCGAGTAATTATTGTGTGTCAATAAAACTTGTAGACATGAAAACTATGTAGTTTGTAAAGCACTAAAATAACAACTCGGACCACCTCAACTAAGTATCAAATACATATTTAATATCATTCGGTTGTAACCATTTATACATATGAGAGAGAGACAGAGAGCAGAGAAATCTGAATACACTAGCAGGTATCACACACAAAGAGTATGGCAACAGA
>NC_068989.1:10061909-10063795 GCF_001194135.2 Octopus bimaculoides
GGGGGGGGGGTGTTATAAATATAAATATCAAGAATTAAGAAGAATGTTTTCTTCTGGGGTTTGGTTTTTACAATTTTTTAATATTATTATCATTATTGTATTTTTACTATTTTTTATTTATTATTTATTATTTTTTTTTTTTACTATTTCCATTCTTTATTCTCTTTTTTTTTATTCTATATTTATATTTGTCTCGATCAAACTTTTGTGGCGGGGGGAGTGAAGTTTAAAAAAAAGAAAATTGAAGTTAAAAAAAAAGAAAAAAAAACTGAACTGCTGACAAAAAATGATGGTGATGATGATTTCAAAAGATTAATTTACAGATTGAGAATTTACAGTATAGAGAGAAGCCAAAGAAGTAATAAAGCATGTTAGAATTGGTAATACTATTGGACAGCAGGAGAGTAGTAGTAGTCAGTAGAGGAGGAGACACACCAAAACTAAAAGACACTAACGACAACAGTATCAGTAGTAGTCTTGCTGGAAGAAAGACAGTCAATCTAACGAGCACGAGAAAAGGGGGGAAAAATGTGAAAGCACATTTTAAGGAAAATGGGAGAAGAATAAAATGGTATATTCCCACAAAAAGCCTTTTTGGTTTAGTGACATTCCTTTATGTTCCAAATACAAATTTTCATCGGAGTCTACTTGCTACACTTGCACAATTAGTAGGTATATACCAGTGGTTCCCAACCTGTGGTCTGCGAAGGTAGTACTGGGGATCAATGAGCATGTTAAGCTGACAGGCCTTTCGATATCCTGGTGTCCATGGGAAAGGTCATTTGAATGAAAGGGGTTCTTGGTAGTGAAAAGGTTGGAAACCACTGCTAGATAGCAATGAAAAGAAATCACACACACACAAATGTACATATATATATGTGTGTATGTACATGTGTGTGTGTGTGTGTGTGTGTGTGTGTGTGTGTGTGTGTGTGTGTGTGTGCCAGTGTTTGTTCCCCCACCCCATCACCACTTGACAACCAGTGTCGATGTGTTTACGTCTCTGTAACTTAGCAGTTTGGGAAAAGAGATCGATAGAATAAGTACTGAGTTTTTTAAAAAATCAGTCCAACAACGGATTAGTTTGACTGCAATTCATCAAGGCAGTGCTCCAGCATGGCCACAGTCAAATGACTGAAACAGGTGAAAGAAAATATAAGCGTGGGTGTGGGTAGGTATACACACATCTGCCCACCACCGTATGACAGGTAAGTATAATTCTGCACCCAGTACACTGTTTGAAAGGTTGGTGTTAGGAAGAGCATCCAGTTGTAGAAACCTTGCCAAAACTGAGACATCCGAGCCAGCCATGACCTTCTAACCTGTCATACCCTCCGATCTATGCCAGCATGAAGTGCAAATATGAAAAATGATGATGAGATCACAGAGAGCGGCAGTTTGCAGAGTAAAACTAATAAATTACTGTTACAACTTCAGGGTATAAAAATTTATAAATCTCTTCGACATTTTGCATGGACTTCTACATCAGACAGTGTTTATTCAATGTTTAATGTACACCCGAATATGTTAAAGACTCACAACATTATGATATTTATACAAACATACACACACATATATATATATATAAATATATATATATATATATATAAGTATACACACACATTATATACACACACACACACACACACATATATATATATAAATATATATATATATAAGTATACACACACATTTTATACACACACATATATATATATATACATGTACACACATTGTATACATAGATGTATATACATACATTTCATACATACATACATACATATATATATATATATACATACATGTACACACATTATATACATATATACACACATACATTATATATATGTATGTGTGTGTATATATATATATATATATATATGTGT
>NC_068989.1:10064204-10075634 GCF_001194135.2 Octopus bimaculoides
TATATTTAAATGTATAACCACAGAGAGACTTAAATAGCTGTATTGTATATAATATTGTGGCATATTGAGCACTTTGTGATGAAGCATTTATGCATTGGAAAGATGCAGTACTGTATGTATCATCATGTGTGTGTGTGCTTGTGCATGCATGTGCACAAGCATACGCACGTATAATATTTACATACATATGTATGCAAACGTGTGTGTGTGTGTACATGCACACGTATATACATTCACACACAATATACAATATGCACAACATGTATATACATTCACACATGTATATACATTCACACACAATATACAATATACACACATGTATATATATTCACACAATATACAATATACATATACACACATGTATATACATTCACACACAATATATAATATACACACATGTATATACATGTGTGTACATACACACATCTATATACATTCACACACAATATATAAGTACACTTACATATGCGTAGGCATTTAGACATACGCACACTCATAAAACTACACACGGACACGCATGTACACAGACAGATAAATGGAGAGGCAGGTCTGTGAGGTTCACAAGTTCACTCCACAATAATAGGGGTTTGGTGTAAGCTTTCGATGCACAATACAATGGGCAACTTCTTCTATCATAGCCTTGAAAAGACTAATGATTTATTAATGAAATTTGGTAAATGAAAATTGTGTAGAAGAATTTCATGAGTGGAGAGTCAAAAGTGGATGCATATGTGTGCCTTTTTATTTTTGAAATTTAGTTAGTTTTTCCATATCCATCAGAGTGAATATATTTGTCAATGTACCTGGTACACTATTTTCAATGCTCCCCATGAAGAATGCTGCAAATATACTTTTCTACTCTAGGCACGAGGCCAGAAATTTTGGAGGAGGGGACCAGTTGATTAGATCGACCCCACTTCACAACTGGTACTTAATTTATTGATCCAGAAACGGATGAAAAGCAAAATAGACCTTGGCAGAATTTGAACTCAGAACGTAGAGACAGATGAAATACTGCTAAGCATTTCGTCCGGCGTGCTAAAGTTTCTTATTTCTTTATTGCCCACAAGGGACCAAACATAGAGGGGACAAACAAGCACAGACAAAGGGATTAAGTCGATTACATCGACTCCAGTGCGTAACTGGTACTTAATTTATCGACCCCGAAAGGATGAAAGGCAAAGTCGACCTCGGTGGAATTTGAACTCAGAACGTAACGGCAGACGAAATACCGCTAAGCATTTTATATCCATAGTAGAAATGTTGTAAAATGCCTCAGTTTTTCATAAAATTTCTTCAAATTCCTTCAATTAGTGATACTTTATCTTTGGTGTGCATTTTTTTATGATTCTATCTAGTTGTTACTCCGATACAATTTCAGTTTTGCAATGTCAGATGATGATATGGCAGAATGGCTTCAACTTGAATTGACTTGGGATTTAGAACTTCTGGGGGAAAAACTTCACAATGGGATCTGTGCCTCAAGCAAGTTTGGTAGAGCAATTTGCATTCCATTCGGAATATGGTTCTACATCAAAAAACCACTGTCCATTGGAATTTTCGTGATTCTATCTAGCAATTTGGCAATTATGTATGTTGATTTGGGAGATTAAAGGTTGGAGAGGGTTATTGTTCAGTAGCAAAATATATAAGCTGCAAATCACCATGGTTACTCAAATGAAAATATTTGTGCAACTTATATATAAACTGCAGATAAGCTGAAATTTAAGGTCAATCAATAGTATAAAAATAATTGTTTTTAGAAAACAAATAATCTTGTTTAAACATTTCATGTGTCCTTTTTGAGAGCAACTCCTGTGGTTTTCATTTGTATGATACTTGCAGATTCAATTTCTTTTTAAAGCAGATGTTGTATCATCTCACCCCCAATTATGTTTGAAATGTATTCTGATTTCCAGGTACGTTTTCTCTTTGCATAACTATTTGGTCTGAAACTTTGTTATTATTAACTGACACTTTCAAAAATTGATTTTATCAACCGGAAAATACAGCAATAGTTAAGGAGCAGCCAGAAATATAACAAAGGAGATGGGGAAACAATAGCTAGGCGGCCAGAAGAACTGCAAAACAGAGATCACCAGGTGAAGTCAAAAACAAAAAGTAAGATCATCAGGTGAGGGTGATGAACATGACACAACTGTTGGGTAAGTGGTCCAACCTACCTACACCAACGAGACAAGAAGATTTGCCCCAACAATAGGTTTATAAAGTAACTATAAGAAATTAAATTCACATATGATTGGCAAATCATAACCCTACAGGACAAAGAAATGACAGCAGAAAACCATTATGTTTTGATGTTCCTTCCTGACACACTTCTCCCCTCCTCTCTCTCTTTCTTGTACACAAAAACACACCACAGACAACAAAACTAATGGAATAGAAGTCCTTTGAACCAGCTCAAACAATAAAATAAAATATTACTTGTTTTCCATTATTTCAAGAGAAATGTAACTAATTTATATTGTCTTGGAATTAAATTAATTTTTACCACCACAGGTTATTCAAGAGAAATAGCAGTGTTTTACCATTTCTTTTCCTGTTTTCCCTACTTTTACCATACACTAAGGACCTTAGCAAAAACTATGTTGTATTGATAATCTTATACTTTTATTAAAACAAAATAAATATTAAAAAAAAAATAATAATAATAAAGCAAAACAAATTGCTTTACGTTTTCTGTAATGTCTTGTTGTAATGTGTTGTTTCTACCACTTCCAATCACAAGATCCCCTTAATTACAGCAGTAATGGAACATGAATAGTTTTGTATTACACAGTCATAATGAAAATAATAATGACACCTAACACTATAATGAAAATGATGTTACTCGTGCTGCCACTCTAAGCAACGATGATTGCCATTGTTGTTGTTACAGCAGCAGCAGCAGCAGCAGCAGCAGTAGTAGTAGTAGTAGTAGTAGTCGTGGTGGTTTATGAAGTACACAACCAGTTTTGTAGGAGAAAATGTTGTTATCGACTGAGTTGGACAGAACATATAACTGGTACTTAGATGACTCATAGTGAAAGAATATGAACACACAAAACATTTTCGTTTTCCTCTTTTGGTTCCTAACCGTTAACATCAAAAAAAAAAAAAGAACAAAACAAAACAAAAAAAAACAGTAAATCATTTTAAGAAAATTGGATTGTTTCCTTATTACATTTTATCAAAACTGTTCATCAGCTTCAAATGTATACGAAAACAAGTTTATAAATATGTAATTACAGGAGAGAGTTTTAACTGCAAGGAACTTCTGTTTCTGTTTTGCAATCAGATAAGTAGTCATAATAAAACAACACTATTAAAATTTGCTGTTTTTCTTGGCATTGTTGCTGCTACTCATGCTACTTTTCAATCTTCTATTTATCTTGCTCGCCTAATGTCACTTTTAGAGCTTCTAATGCTAGATTGGAAATCAAAGAAGCATTATACGAATAATGCTATGTATTTGGAACAAATTCTCTATATTGAAGGTGTTAACCACTTCAAGTCCAGAATTGCTTGCAGCACTTGGGATTTCAGTCACTAAATTATAGCTTGAGTCTATGTGCTGTCTTTTGTATAATTTATGCCTTATATAAGGGAAGTTAGGCTTAAAATATTTATATATACATAAGGACTGTTACACAGTTCTGCCAATACCTTTGTCTGCGAAAGAGTTCAGTCACTGAAAACAAATTTCATGCCTCTAATAGTTATACGTAATAGCAATTATACATTACTAGAAAGAAGAGTTAACTAATCACTAATGTTAGTCAGAATGGTTAAATACAACAATAGCTGCAGCAACAAACACTATCATTGCACAATACTGCAAGTAGTTGTAAAATGATAACAGAATTTCCAGTTAGAGTGTCTATGTGTAGTAATATCCAATATATATAATGCTGTCCATAAGAAAGGTTTAATTGCTCTATGCCTTTCCAGTTAAGTGTAGAGGCCACAAAACACAGCTGTTGTGATATTGAAAAAGCTTATCCTCATTTAAAAATAAAAGCAAAGTTTTTAAATTCATCACAAGTAACTCTTGATTATTTTCTCTGCCTGTTCATAAACATACTTCATACCTACATTATTTCATGTTGTCACTCTCAACCACACTCGTCACTCTCAACCACACTCGTCACTCTCAACCACACTCGTCACTCTCAACCACACTCGTCACTCTCAACCACACTCGTCACTCTCAACCACACTCGTCACTCTCAACCACACTCGTCACTCTCAACCACACTCGTCACTCTCAACCACACTCGTCACTCTCAACCACACTCGTCACTCTCAACCACACTCGTCACTCTCAACCACACTCGTCACTCATACTTCACTTTATTTCCCTACCAACTCCTCCCATGTTTATCATGTTTACTTCTCTTACATGTTCATCACTCTTCTTTGCTTAACATCTTGATAAAGGACTGTAGTGACACCTTATAGCAGACGACTGTTATATGTTCAATGTCCGGAGTTTTATCCACGCATGCGCAGGGACTAGTTCCGGAAGGAATACAGGAAGAGTCTCATGCGCATGCGTAGAGTTCGACACCCAGCTTTGGCGCCTTTTCTCAGTCTCTTCGTTGACTGATCTCCGTCGAGCTAAGACGTCCAACAGAGCTCTCTCACATGTCAGCACCAGAGCTTCACAAATAACCACGGAAATCATTCAGAAGGCGTCTCAGTAACCGAGGGCGACGAGCTACTGAATTCCCTCCAAGCGTGAACTGAATTCCACTGTAAATAAATATTATGTTGTTCAGAATCTGCGTTCCATTGTTTCTTCTAGAAATTTAATGTACGGAGGCGGTGTACACCTAATGGTGTATAACCACTTCCCTACAGGACCATTGTACAATACTTTGATACATTTATCTATTATATATATATATTCTGTACTCATAATTTGCTGCTTTACCTGGATATTAATTACCAGGTTTAACACAGATTACCACTGGATTTATTATTGTATTACTGCATGGTTAATATTTCCTGACGCAAGCAGTGTTGGGTGCCTAACATCGTATAAAGTCTATCACAAACTTCAGATGTTATCTCATCTCTCTCAAGTATAGAAATCAATGATAAATCACCAATTAATAGTATCAAAACTGGCTACACATATCAAAGACCAACCACAAAGATAATGCCAAAACAGAGGAAGTGACCAAAATTTGAAATGAAGGCAGTATTGAAGTAACAGAAGAATTTCACAGAAGGGAGTTACGATGATATTTGTTGTTCTTCATTTAAGAATATCAGAAGTCAGACTCAGCTAAAACCAGGCAGGGGGGCTACATATCTATGATGAAGAGGTTAATATCACTAAATATATTCCAACACAGTATTACATCACAAAAATAGATGTTCGACAATATATTTTCAATTACAGAAAATGTTTAATTCCATTAAGCTCACTGCAGTTGATGTAAAGAATGTCTGCACGTTAATGTTGTACATGTGATAATAGGTAACAAGTTCATCAGGTGAAATTAGGAGGAAGAAGGAAAAAAAAAACATGATCAATAGGCTACAAAAATAACTACTGGGGTCAATTCATTCAACTAAAACTCTCCAAAGGTGGTGCCCCAGCATGGCCACAGTCTAATGACTGAAACAAGTAAAAGATAAATATTCCTCCACACACACACACACAACATACACTGCCTAACCTCTTACTCTGTCCACCTTTACTGCTCGTCACCTGTTCAGGTTGCCCTGCCTCACACATTACATATAATAATTTCACAATATATCCTCAACTACAACTTCACTGAGCTGCTGAGGTAAAGAAGTTATGGATGGATGTACAGACAACATATTTAAATTGATTCACTATACATTACATGAAAGATAAAGTAATGATACTTCGAATGCAATCGTGGAGATGTTATCTTTATAAGTTTATACAAATGACAGGCATAGCAAAATATAACATATTAAGGAAACAGAGATTGCTGATGTCACGTGCAATCACAGTTTGCATAAAGAGATAGGCTAAAAACTGGTCAGAAGATATCTCTAGGTAATTGTCATCTTGTACAGACATCTCAGACAATGCTGTTCACAGACTACAAACAGCTAGTTTTGGATGACAGCTGTCTTTCGTGATGCCACACAAGAAGAGGCTGCAGTTTAGGCAGTTCTCAGTTAATGCAAAATTATCTTTCATTGGTATCTACAGAAAGTTTTTATTTTTCTCTTTTGTTACACAGTAAATACCAGTTTCTGTTTCTAGAGGCAGATATGCAGGAAGTTTACCAACACTGACACGTGACAAAGATGTAGCCGTATGATAGACAAATATTATTTCTACCACTCAGCCAATGTCAACTAAAAATATCTATTGAGACAATATGTATAGTCTGCACTGTGCCAAAGAAAATAGGGGTGGAGTGAGGGCAGGGTAGGGTGGAATTCGAATTAGATCATGCAGTAAATATACGTCAACATTTCAAGAAAGGAAATCATTAAAGTTCAACATCTGAGTTAAATATCTACAATCGAATATTTCTTTTCACTGACATACACACACACACACACACACACACACACTGGACAACTCCTTACATCTTTGTGCACACACACACACACAAACACACACACTCAAGAATCAATATTTCCACTCTGTGTCTAACACACACGTGCACAAACACATACATACAGAATCTACAAGTCAATATTTCTATTCTATGTCACACACAGACACACAGAAGTTTCATATAGTGTTAACACACACACACACACAAGCACACACAAACTGTTCTATAGTGTTACACAAATGAGCAGCTCCACAGTGACATGCACGCATACATCACACATCAACATCTTCGCTCAGTTTCAGAGACATAAAGTCTGCAACCTTACACAGGAATCAGAGAATAGGAAATAAGAAGAAATATTTCTGAAAGGCTTCCATAAGTTTTAAGCAACATACCTATAATTCCCAAAGGATTTTTCTGCAACAGTAAAACTGTTGGAACATTACCAAACATGTCTTTCTCCTATTTTCACACTTATCTAAGATTTGGTGATAATAAAGTTGACAGCAGCCCAGAAAATTCCCAACTAAAATATTTATGTTGACAAATAATAATGAATATTCAATGGAGATTCTGTGCTGGATACTTTTAGTGTTTATTCTCAATAGTGCCACAATTTCTGTTCATTCATGCAATGATTAATAATTCCTAGATATTCACAAAATATAAATATAAAAAGAACAGAAAAGAAAAGAAAAGAAAAGAAACAGTAGGGCTAGGAGAGGAAGAAAATAGCAAAATAAATTTAAGCAATTATTCATCCTAGATGTGTGTTTATTTTTTAAATATTTCTTGCTGTGTTTGTTTGTTTGTTTGTTTTTTTTTTTTGCATTTCTTCTCGTTTCTTATTTATTCATTTGTGAGTTTCGAGAGAACCAACGATCATAAAGCTGATGGAATATCTCTGTTATAAACACTTTTGTTGAAGTTACACTTTTTATTCCTTCAATCTAAGTGTTAAATTTGTTCTTTAACATGTTTCGTTGTAAGCGTTATTACTCAATGAACATCCTCTATGAACACATTATGCATTTAATATTTCAAATAAAAAGATTTTTCTGTTTTTCGAATGTTTGGTGAAATACTTTTAATCTGGAGGGAATTAAATCAAACAACGCCTGTAGCATGTTGTGGTGAGAATCTCGTATGTATTCTTCACCTGTCAAAAAAGAGGATTTCTGCTAAATTGAAGATCAAAATTCAATGGCTTAGCCAGTACGCTGGGGATCGGTGAAGAAAAACTACCATAATAAATATTAACTTTGACAGAACTGGCACCACTGAACATCACTGTAGGTTATCTCGATTTAGGGACACACCAACAATGCAACTCAGCAATAGCTATTCCAAGAACAAAATGACGGCAAAGTTTAGAAATATGTCTTCCTTCATAAGATTAATATAGAGTGGACAAATTAAGCAATCAGTTATAAGAAAGATTAATTTATGTCACTGGTCGGTTGCAACTGCTGTAGTTTAAATTTCCAATATTCAAAGAAATCATACTGGTAGCAAGAAGATAGATTTTTTTTTACAGGTTATAACATTCATATAATGTAAACAAATAATAAAACTACTTTTATTCATCCCATCACATATCATACAGATCAAATAATTTGAGATGATTGCTTCTTGAGACCATTCAAAAGAACTCATTTTTTATACGAAAGAAAGGCTTTCATGTTTCATTTTTTTATAGTTTGGTCTTTGTTGTTGCTTTTTTTTTAATCATAATTTCTATGGATTGTCATACAAATAATGGAACAGTTGCAACAATCGAAAGCTGGATGACAACAGAGTTTCAAGAAAAGATTAATGTTTAAAACTGACTAAACAGTGATGTATAAGGTTTGTCACTGGCAATAGATTTTTCACCATGTCGACATCAAGTAATGTTAGAAGGCCTGTTAACACTTTTTCTTCAAATTGTCTTCTTACATTCATCTCCTTCGAGTCTAGTCCCACTACAACTGACATGTGCCTTCTCTTGCTATTGTGCTATCACTAACAACAAGCTATGCAAGTTGTTTTCATATTTCTGTCATCCGGCCATTAGCTCAAATGGCTGCCGCAGACAAATTTTCGCACCTTCCTATTAGATCTCTTTAACCTGTCCAAACCCTTACTTTTCCAGGTCACACAGCCCATTTATCATCTTCCGTATCCTGTCTCATTGCACATCTGACAGCAATGCCAGATAATACTCCCAACAAACGTAGTCAAAAAGCCACTTTCGTGCACAAACATGGCACAGAATGGATTTTGACATTAGATATACTCCAAAAGAACATCTATTTCTTAACACTTTTGATTACAATAAATCAAACACTGCAAACAGAATCTACTAATTTAACTTGTGATAATCATTTACTTGAGACACTCTTTTGACCTGCTATTGGCATATTGTTCGATGGATGAACGTATTGAGTACACAGTATCAAACATTCTTTTCTTCCTTTAATTCTATCACAGCAATCTATCACTACACTCTCCTCTTATTTTAGCTGCACCCGTATACACACACACACACAAATCGACATATTAATCAACTGAAGTAAAGTCATCTACTTCAACAGCACACCTCCACACCTACCAACCACCAATCTGAAGTGCTGGTTACTATACAATGTAGATGTGTTAAAGTTCGTTCTCGACTTTTGATTATCTCTCTCTCTCTCTCTGATTTGAATCAAGCCAAACTACTGAACTATTTGCCATCACTTAACACCAATTCGCACTTAGCATTCAGTCTAAGAATTATCAACAAACTGACATTAAACCTGCGTTCATGAGATGCACATTAGATATTGTATCAATTAAAGTCAATTCACAGCTTCTAAGTATATTGATAATAGTCACTAAAGCTAACTGCTCTGGTCATTAGTTCTGACTCTAATGCCACTAGCCAAGACACTTATCGATATAGTGAAGTGGGCCTAATGCTGGACAGTAAAAAGAAGATACTTTCTACAAATCTACTTCCTAATTTGCAAAAAATCTACTGACAGCTCTAATTGTAGATGAGATAAATTCCCTTGAAATAGAATGAATTGTATAAAACTAAAGAATCCTTCCAAACTAGAGAATTAAGGAATTGTCCCAAACTAGAAAAGGAGATACTCCAAACTGGCAAAAAAAAAAAAGAAAGAAAGAAAGAAAGAAAAAACTCAATATGCAAATTAAAAAGCGATCAAGGTGAAGAATGTTCATCTGTTAAAACTAAGATAAACAGATTAGAACATTGTTATAAATCACATTGTTGTCAATGATGGTGATGGTGATGATGATGATGCCTTAGGAATGATAGCAGAAGGGGCTGATTGCTACCTAGCTCAGATACTTAAACATTCTCTAGAACAATACAATGTGCAAAACCAAATACATGACACCCTAGGCATAACACCAACTTGAACTTCTAACTTGCTGTCTCTTGAGGTCTTTGGGTGAGATGTGGAGTCAACTTGTACAAATACAAAGCAAAAGCCAAACATATAATAATAATAATAATAATAATAATAATAATAATAATAATAAATGCCTTGATGCAATACCATGCAGTGACTCTCATGGCTCATTATTTTAACTTTGATGGCATGTGCTGCTCCCTCACTCAATACTAATAAATAATATTGGTTTCAAATTTTGGCACAAGGGCAGCAATTTAAGGGGAGAGGCTAAGTTGATTACATGGGCCCCAGTGCTAAGCTGGTGCTTATTTTATCAACCCCAAAAGGATTAAAGGCAAAATGGACCTCAGCGGAATTTGAACTTAGAATGTAAGGACAGCCTGGCATGCTAACAATTCTGCCAGTTCACCACCTTAAATAATAATAATAATAATAATAATAATCCTTTCTGCTATAGGCTCAAGGCCTTTAAATAATAATGATGATGATGATGATGATGATGATGACAATTTCTTCTTAATATTAATAATTATTAAATAGAGGGATGTGGGTTATATTAGCATTAAGCCACATTTAATGTTCCATTTTTCTGACGAAATCTGAAAAAAAGAAACTTGAGGAGCTACAATTCAATTACGGAGAGAACATGGGTCCATTCCCACAGCTAAGTTACAGTTACTAAACTTAAAGATATTAACAGAAATTTGCTTGATATATAATATATAGCAATTCTTCTTTCTCCATTCCTCCATAAAAAAAATAGTAATGATAATAAGTATAACATTTTTAAATGACCTTCAGGTAATTTGATGGTTAGCCACATATGAAATAAAATCAAAGAATTTGATTAAAATTTTCCGCAAATATGATATCAGAAGTACAACTGAAGGTCATACATCAAACAAAACATCGTCCTTCGAACAATGTAATTTGTACAAATTTGGTACATTTGATCAATTCTATTGTCCACAGAAGAAGTCTTAAGTGTAATGAGAGACCGTGACAATAGTGGGGGAATAATGGAGAAAAACAAAATGAACAAAGATCATCAAGGAATGCTTTGGTAAAGAAATAAATAAATGACAGAAATAAAAGACTGGAAAAAAAAAAAGTTTGAGAAGAAATAGAGATGAAAGCATGAAAGTATAAACAAGAATAACTGTTAGAAATCGAAAGAAAAATAAGTGAATAAAATAAAACACAAATACATACAAAGACAAAATGAGAATAAGATTATATTTTAAAAAATGGCGGGGGGGGGGATGAAAATACAAATGCATGTCAGTAATGAAACCAAAGAAGAATGGAGAAACAATAAAAACTTGCACAATGCCACAACATTAAAATTTAACAAGACATGGAGAGAGAGAGAGAGAGAGAGAGAGAGAGAGAAAAGGATCAAAAGTGAAATGAAAGAGAGACAGGCAAGAATGGAAGAGAAAGGAGAGCAAGCAGGGGAATAA
>NC_068989.1:10076425-10082070 GCF_001194135.2 Octopus bimaculoides
TAACACAAACTTTTAACTCTTTTTTTAAACCTAACACAAGTCTCAATTCTCATGCATCCTTATTTTTCCAACCATTATATACATGAATTACCATTGAACTTCAAAAGCTCAAAGACAATATAATGTATTGGTATATTTATTTTTTTATATATTATTTTTTTTATATATTATTTTCTTCATTTTGTACTTCTTTGTAAAAAACATTTTCATTCTCCCTCTTCTTGAAAATTTGCTTCACAATGAAAGCCGGTTAGCGAAATCTTTATTAAAATATGCTTCCAGTTTAGCATTCTGCCTTATTATTATTTTTCATTTTCCTATATATATATATATATGTATGTATGTACATATATATATGTACATGTTTGTATTATTTCCTCTAACTTACATCTTAAGGAAATTTCAAGAAATACCACAACACAACTAGTTGCTGGTTAGAAACAGAGGAAAGATAAAAGCTAATAACCAACTAACGATGTACCACTGTATTGATCAAAGAAGTGAAATCACCTTGCTGCTATGCAATTATTAGAAAAGAGCAATCACCCCCCTTTCAATAACTGACAAATGGTAGCAAAAAAGAAAAAAAAATACCAGCAACTGACTTTGAGAAGGACACCAAGATACATTTTTACTTGCTGTTTTTGTAATGCAAGACTCTTGGTTAAATGGAAATGTTTGGAATTAAAGATAACCGTTGGTTGTTGTTGTGTTTAGTTACATGATAACTTTGATCAAATAGGCCTATGATCAAAGACATTCCAACCATGACTATATCTTAAGATTTTCAGATGCCATACGAGGGAGTTTGGTAGCTATTTCTAGTATGTCACACAACCAGATAGGCTTGTGTCTTGCTGCTGATGCTAGCAAAGATCAAGCAGTGAATGTGAAGGTGGATCAGTAGATCTTAAGAAATTTTCTTCCTATGCTAAGGAAAATACAACATGTAGAATGCCAGATATCAAACCAAGAGGCAGTGAGTTCAAATCGTATCTCTGATACTACACTGAACCCTTGTACACATTAAATAGTTCAATCCACCTAGCCAAAAGTAGAGACCATAGCACAATTAACTGTTCTAACCAGTAGCAACACTGTACAACTTAGCTTCAGTCTTGCTGATGTCATCTGGAAGAGACTGGGGCTAATCATCATCATCATCATCATTTAATATCTCTTTTCCATGCTGGAATGGCTTGAACAGTTACACTGAAAAACTGTTAAACCGAGGATCTGCACCAGGTTCCGATCTGATTTGGCAAGGTTTCTATGGTTGGATGCCCTTCCTAATGCCAACCACTCCGAGAGTGTAGTAGGCATTTTTTACGTACCACCAGCATGGGTGCTGTTGACCTGACACTGGCATCGGTCACGACTAACTATACTTTAATAAGATATAAAATCCCCAATCTTCATTTACACCAAACCCATAGCCATGAAGCATAGTGTGGTTATTCTGAGAGAGGTATTTTGCCTAACTCAGTAACTGACAGAACAATGTTAGCTGCAGCATTCAAACTAGACACTTGAATGTATCGTCCAGCAATTTAACTACTCAATCAGAGGAAAATTAATGTTCATTTTTGTGTTTTGTACCATAATATTAGCTTTCTGATGGAAACTGTCCAAAAACTCTTCAATTATTAATAGGTCTCACAGTTACCAAGACTATCTGCAGAGATGGAAATAATTTTGTCTTATTTTTCGCTGGTTTTTCCCATTTAAACATAACAATTATTACGTTTCCGGATTAAAAAACAAATTAAGAAATACATTCATTTGTGGTTCTAAAAATTTAAAAAAAAAAAAAAAAAAAACATAATAGTAAAATAAATAAATAAAAACTGGGGGAAAATCTATTTAACTGTCTTTTTAAACAATCAACCATTTCATGGGGGGGGGGGAGAATTTTTGTTTTTAACTTCAGCTATATCTTCACTTCAATAAAATAAATATATTTCTCACTGACCCTCAACCAGCCCAAGATAATTACAAAAAAAAACAAAAAAAAACCTAATTGAGCCATTTATATGTCTGTGCTGTTGCTTAGCAAGAATGTAAGAGCCAACGCTATGATATTATGATTTTTAATAATTCTAACTATTCCTATGAAACATGATTATTAATAATTCTAAGCAGAATAAAAATAATTACATCGTAAATAGAATTAAAAGAATTGTAATTATTGTAATTAGAATTAATAATAATTATAATAATTTTAAGTAGAATAATTAATAATTATATAATAATTTTCAGCATCATCTTCCCATGGGAATATCTTTCTGACACACCTTCAAGTTTCTAATATTCATAGATATCCTTCACACACAGACATTTCAAACTCAACGCCATTACCACTTCTCTGTACTTCACTCTCTAAATCATAAATAATACAGGTTGCAGATTAGAGATAGGCTTTCTTTAACTTTATTACTGCTATCTATGCATCTGCCTATCATGTAGAAGCCACCAATTTACACCGAATCTTATCTAGGAGAAAGTCTGATGCAGCCTGGTGTTGTTGAAATCTAAAGAAAAAGCAGGGTTGGAAATGATATCAGATTCTTATTTCATGTTACGTGAGGATAACAAAAATAACAGCTGAGATTTCTAGTGGCGCTCAACAGTGACAGATGAGGGTGTTGCATAATCAATTATCTTTTGAGGCATGTTATAATAGGTGTCACGTTTGTGTCAATGACCAAGGGCTAAAGAAGACGAAAGGGTAAGGTAGAGTGTAAATGCAATTTCTGTCACCACTAGCTCTGCTCGTGAGTAATTAAGAAAGTTTAATTATTCAAACCCTAATTATTACACATTTTCAGTCACCAGAAGCAGCTGCTGAGATCTACCACCACCACCACCACCACCACCACTACCACCACCACCACAAACACTAACATGGTAAACAACAGCAAATAAGATTAACGAATAAAAATTAATACAAAATACATTAACATAATTTGAAAACCCGCATAGCATGACTTAATTTCCATGCTGCTAGTTAAGAGGGCAAAAGTAGATCTGTTTTAGTAGCTGATACCCATTTATTATTGGTTAATCAGATACACCTCTCTGTCCTTTTCATTCACTGCCTTTGTCCTAATTCAGGGAAACCCTAACCACCTAAGTTCACAGTGACACTCCGATCACATGACCATACCATCTTCATTCCTCCCACAAACTCTTTTATTCAATAAACTAATTCACAATCAATTTTCCTCACTGGAATCAACTACACAATTTGTTCTCCATTTTCTTTCTCTGTATGTTTTACAAGGTCATATATCTTAACCTACACCAGAGGTTCTCAATATGGATGGTACTGCCCCTAAAGAGGTGCTGGGCATGTCGAAGAGGGCATTAGACTTTACAGGGGAAGTGAGGTGGCGGTGAGGTAACATAATTAACATACTAAATTTTATATTATACATGATAAAACTAGTAATGGGTATTAAAATAAAATGAGATCTCATCAGGTACAGGGAAGTCATTAGCTTACAATGTATAAAGTAAATTTACAACTTTTGTCTTAATTAGATTTTTATCATTTCACTGTTCAAAGCTTATACGATCCATTTTTCAAGTAAAATTTATAAACTATCATTCAATGTTAAGTTAGTTTAGTCATGAGACCTCACTTGCTACTTAGGTGAGCACTAGACATATCAACTACTGGAATGGGGGGGGGGGGACTTACAAAAATAAAAAGGCTAAGAATCGCCAATCTACACTAATGCTAGCTAATTGTCTTTGAGAACATATAAAAATTTATCACTTCATTAATAATCCAAGTTCCTAAATACATAATAAGGCTGGTCGTGTTGCAAATTAAGCAATCTTGTGACAGTCTTTGAAATTACTGGGTCACATATTTCTGTAAATTTACAGATTTGAATGATATCTAGATATATGCATTTCAGTGATAGATTTATGTCTGTCCCTGCTTTTTTTAACACAGAAATATAAACTAAAGTGTTTTGGCTAAGTGTTCATTAAGACAGATTTAAAACCACGCTCTACAGCCCAAGCAGCTCATTATAATGACATTATTATTCCTTTGTTTTATATATTTAATCCCCAGTGAGGTTCAAAGCTTATATATATATAGAGAGAGAGAGAGAGACAGAGAGAGAGACAGAGAGAGAGACAGAGAGAGAGACAGAGAGAGAGACAGAGAGAGAGACAGAGAGAGAGACAGAGAGAGAGACAGAGAGAGAGACAGAGAGAGAGACAGAGAGAGAGACAGAGAGAGAGACAGAGAGCAGGAACAACAGATGGTGGTTTTTGAGTCTTTCTTCAAAACTAGGCATCTTTCTATATAAAAGGATCAGATGTTTTTTTTATAAAAGGAATAACAAATTAAACAACTGTTATTGGAGTGATAGAAACAGTACAGCACTGGGTTAAATGCCTCAACATATTTAACTATGAATCTCTCTGTTCTGTGTTCAAATCCCACAGGGGTTGGGTTTGTCTTTCATCTGCCTAATGTCAATAAAATAAATTCTACCTTATATACCTATATTGATTCAACCAAATATATCCAACCTCGTAGCCCTATGATAATATATAAGGTGGGATCAATAGGCTATAAGACAACCAGCTGGGAGGTAGGAAACGGCTATTCCTATCTTATCTGTGATGTTACAGAGCTTCCACTTAACTGTTAAGTTGTGAACAGGTATCACATGGTAGATTGACGCATTGCTGGAAGAAGCAGACACGTTGCAAAATTAATATGATAATGAGTTCAGAAATGTTGTCAACTGACAGAAATTCTAAGAGCATCAAATGACTACCTTGTGAATAATTACGTGTTTGGGTTCTTTTCATTTTGAGTTCAACTCAGGCCAGTTTCTTTCTGTGTTGATAAATAAAGTGCCAGTCAAGTATCGGAGTTGATTCTTCTCCCACATACCAGCCTGTTTCTACCTAGTTATTGTCATTCAAATGAGGATGCCAGCTAGTCCAAAGCCTGAGTGGAAGGCAGGGAGAGTCTGAACAAGGAGCTAGCAACCTTTTCTCATAAAGACCATCCAAGGAATCTAAAGAAAGCATTTGTAGTTGAGAGACAGCCAGGGAAAATGGGCTGGATTTGCGTATAATGCAATATGGAACATACTTAGAACTGGAGACCAAATTCAGATCCTTCTAGCAGATTTTGGTCAAGAAAAAGACAAAAAAAAACCAGTCCTAATCTTCCCTTTATTCACAATACCACTTCAGAGTAAGGGGGAAAAATGAATTAATACAGAACATTATTACATTCTGACTATGGTAAAAGTATTAAAAGTGCCTTGTTATTGGGTTGCCTCTGCCTCACCAACAGCGCCACACTGTAGCAGAGTAAGAATATGCAAGCAAGTAGTCAGTTTACAAAAATACAGCTTCAGAGGGAAGAGCTTAAAGATCATTCCTACATTTCTTTACTTTTACTACCACTACTAGTAGTAAAAACAAATAAGGATTAAACTGAAGAATTACTCAATAGTTTTAGTTTTAGTACAGTTCATGTTTATTAAACTTTTACCAAAAAGGGGTGGTAGTGACTTTGAAATTTTGGTCTACTAGCTTTCACTGAACTGTTCAACAAAGGCTAATGGCAAAAACTGCAAAGTCATAGTAACACCCTTTATATA
>NC_068989.1:10082317-10084269 GCF_001194135.2 Octopus bimaculoides
ATATATATATATATATATATATATATATATATATATATATATATACATACATACACACACACAAACACACACACACACACACACTTGGATTAGATACATTACAGATGTATAGCACTCTACCCACAATCTGGAACGAGACTAAAAAACAAAATACAATACAAATTTCGTATCATTTAAAACTAAACATGGGCTTTTGGCTTCGCTTGTGTCCCTGTTGGTCAACCCCTCCTCTCTCTCTCTTAAAAAGCTGAATTTCTGTTTAGGAAAAAAAAAAAACCAGTAAAATGAAGCTATAGGGAATTGCCTCAAGAGTCTATGAGTCAGCATGCCTTCAATGTTCAGAGCTAATTAAGGTAAAAGTGTTTAATAATTCCAATTAACTAACACTACAGCAATACTCCTGCTAGCCTTACGCCTACCTTATTATACAAACATACAAAGATGCATGCGTGCGTGCATGCATGCACACCCACACACACAGAGTTTCAAATAATAACAACATCACTTCATTACAAATAGTCCAAATACAAGCTTAAATTTACTTTGGCAATTGAGTTTAGAAAGCTAACTAAAAACCAAATTGTTTTGTATGCTTGTATGCCTGCATGTGCCAGGTTGTGTGTGCGCAAGTGTGCCTGGGTGTATGTGCGTAAAAACATAACAAAAAAAAAACAAGAGTAAAGAAAAAGAAATCAACTATGGCTTGTTTAAATTCTCAATCATGAAATTCAGTCTGATCACCGTCCATGATTAAACAGGCAAGCAGTTTGTATAAAGAAAGGAGAACTGCAAATTTACACAACTCTCGGATTCTGAAGCTTCAGGGTGCAAAACAAGCATCCCAGCATCATGAAACTATTTCGGAAAATAAATTACAAATAACAATAATAATAATAATAATAATAATAATAATAATAATAATAATAATAATAATAAAACAAATTGAAAATGGAAAAAAAAAAAAAAAACCAGAAAAGGAGACTTTAAAATAAATAAAATTTTAGGGTTTTATTTTTTTATTTTGCTAGTTTGTTTTCCACTTATTTATTTTTCCTTCTTTTTTGATTGGTTTTTGAATTTATTAATTGCTGGTTAACTTTCCAAATTATACTAATTGTAAGTGAAAACGAGAAATGGAAGAAGACAAGGAAAAGGGAGAAGAAAGAGAAGATGAAGAAGGAGACGAGTTTTTGAAAGGATACCAATAGACAAGTTTTTAGCAAATCAGCAATAGGGTGAGTGCATGCTGATCTAATTATATTACCATATTACGAGCATTATATATTCATCTTTTTAGCCTATTAAGTAAATTTGCAATGCTAAATACAAACAGGCGGGAGTCAGATTATTATCAGAGAATAACCATCACCCCCAACACCACCATCACCACCACCACTAGTACCATCAACTATTGTTATTCTTGTCATTTTCCTCCATCTTTACAAAGATATATATTTCCAGTACTGGCTGTTTTACTTCTTTGATTTGCTTCTTTGTTTATTTGCTTTTTTTTCTTTCTTTCTTTCTTTCTTCTATTTCGTGTTATTTTTATTTTTGTATTTATATTTTTGTTTTGATTTCTTCGAGTACAAATAACATGAGATTTATGAAATTCATTTTAGACATCACAACAGTTAACTTGGAAAGAAGTGAGAATGAAATCAGATAAATTTCCAGATATTTTTCTCAAAAGTAAGAAAGCAGAAGTGTAGTGAACATTAATCTACGTAATCTTTTACACTGAAAGATTAGATAAATATAATAGATAGGAGCAGCGCAGATAGCAACAGCAACAACAAACTACCAACATGATATCATTTGGTTAGCAATGAATGTACGTATCATTGTTATACAAACTGAAGTTATGGAAAATCATACATACACACACAAATTCATATATCTCTGTGTGCGTATGCATATATATATATATATATATATATATATATATATAT
>NC_068989.1:10084279-10085121 GCF_001194135.2 Octopus bimaculoides
TATATATATATATATATATATATATATATACATACACACACACACACTAAATCATACATTAAGTACTGAAACACATATCTTGAGAGAAATACATTAAATCTTAGCACCTTTTTGCAGCAACAAGGAATGCAAAAGACCTATTAACAGCCTTTACAGGAAAATAAAACAAACTATATCTTCTCATAAGACAAATTTCAGAGAAATCTATGTGAAATCAGAATAAGATTGCTAGTAGTTGATTTGAAAACATAAATTGGTTTACTACAGGAACTTGAAACGTAATTTAAGAAGATTTAGCAGTATCTCTAACAGAATACTAAACCGAAAATAGAATTAGAATAGCTGAATGCTGTTTAGAACCTAAAAAGTAATGCAAAAATACAACTGTAATGTGATTTAAGTTTTAGTTTATCTCTATAGAATAGAAAAGGACATTCAAAAAACTGACGATAAGAAGTTGGATAGGATTAAGGAGGTTTGTACACGAAAGTAAAATTGTACAAAAGATTAGTGAAGTGGAGAGACTATGAGAACCGAAATATCAACAGCGAAGGAATGAATAATATAACAAGGTGATGAAAGAAACAAGGAACAGCGTAGAAAGAGTTGTTCGTATAAACTAGAAACAAAATCAAAATTGTGATGAAGATATATAGAAATAAATAGGATTAGTTGGACTTCATCAAATTATACAAAAGTACTCTGAATTGAAAACTAAAATGGCTTTAGAAGATCTTCTAAACCAATCAATTTTAACTAAGTTGAAAGGTAGAAAAAAATAAAAAAATTTGTTGTTGAAATATTTGTACTGAAATAAAAAAAAATTTATAAAAAAAAAAAAT
>NC_068989.1:10085131-10091568 GCF_001194135.2 Octopus bimaculoides
GGTATTCATAACTTATTGAGAATTCCTAAAAACAAGATCCTTTGTAAGACTGTTCAGTATTCTCAATAAATACACAAAAACCGTTTTAAGGGCTACATACTTTGTATTGTTGTTACTGGATTAGCGAAACAATTATGAGAATGGAACCTAGGGATAAGCCCGCTTTCCCCGGGAATTACCAGGCATGTCACCTGGTATATATATATATGTGTGTGTGTGTGTGTGTGTGTGTGTATGTATGTATTTGTGTGTCTGTGTTTGTCCCCCAACCATCACCTCACAACCGATGGTGTGTTTACGTCCCCATAACTTAGTGGTTCAGCCTAAGAGACTGATAGATAAGTACTAGGCTGACAAAGAAAAAGTCCTGGGGCTGATTTATTCGACTAAAGGCAGTGCTACAACATGGCCACAGTCAAATGACTGAAACAAGTAAAAGAATAAATGAATATAGCTTAGAACTAGTTAAAGTACTTTTGCCATAACTCTAGATGCATTGTCATTATTATCATTTTACTCCTTAGAGACACCAGCAGCTGTTAGGTTAAAGTGAAGATGCCTCAGGCTGACCAATGCCTTGTGAGGAAATTTGGTAGGTGGAAACTGAGTGGAAGCTTCTCATATATATTCATTTATTCATTTCAGTCATTTGATTGCGGCAATGCTGGAGCACCGCCTATAGTTGAACAAATCAACCACCAGGACTTATTCTTCACACAAGTCATCTATGAGGAAATTCTTCTTCCAGGACTACTTCTACAGTGGAAGGCCATCTTACATCCAAATACAAATAGACATGTTAAATATGATTACACACAAATATAATTTATATGCTTTTGCTTTTGTATGTGAAGCTTCATTTCATGCTTTATTAAAATAAGGGTGGCAGATGGGTATTTAACCCAGTAGCATTTAAATCAGTCATATCCAGTCCAACTATTCTACCTGTTTTATATTCAAAAATGGCCAAATCTGGCCTCTTACACCTACCCTACAAAGTCATTCTAAACATAGACAAATACTTGGTCAAAATCGTGGAGCTACATGATAATGCATAATTCAAAACAAATTGGATAAATAAGCATTACATTTGACAGGGTACTCTGAATGCAAAAGGATTAAGACGGGGTTCTGTGAATTTTGGTTGAAGGGTCAGCAATATTGTGGAGTCTGCTCTATCATTCTTGGTGATCTTTGAAATAATCAATTCCAGACACAAGAAAGCAGTGCATTCAGATGTACTTTCAATTTCTTGGATAAAATTTTGGTCTAATTTCTTAGCTGTTTCAGAAAGCAGTTCTATAGGATATAATTTTTTTGAATTCTAATCTGTTATAATGTGTTCAAATTTGTAATATAGATATATATAAATACATACATATATATATACACATACACACGCACACACGCGATGCTAGCATGTGTAATGGAAATAAAATTATCTCAATCTACACAAGAAAATAAACTCGGAATAAAATAATGAATTATTATTACAATTATTATTATTATCAATTATTAATATTATTATTATTATTGCTATTCAGGGAGAAGTCAGTAGATTGAACTTATTGGAAAGCATCCAAATGAAATTAAATGACAAAAGATAGAGATTTTCATATTCTATAAGGACAAAAAATATATGCTCTAAACCATGTGGTTGTTGCTGTCTACCAATGAATCAACTTTGATTCAGTGGTTCCAATAATGGCCATCTCATCTTTTTCCCCCTACCGCCTACCTTTCCCACATAATGTACCCTAGATTATATTATTCAAATGCCCTCTTTTTAGTAATTTCTAAAACAGGACAGTGTGGTTTGCGAGAGATTTGGTTGCTAGTGGTTTAGTTATGAGGCGAAGATTATTCAATGTACAAAAGAGACTATTAATGAGAGACGGAATAGGAGAGGGGCGAGAGAGTAGAGTAGAAATTGATGGGTAATTTGAACAACAAATAATAGGACAACATAAATAAGTTAGTACTAAAATGAAATCCAAGACAAAAAAAAAAAACATTCCACATTTAATATTAATTTTTAAAAAAAAAAGGAAAATTACTAGTGAGAAGTGGGTGGTTAACCTGGAGAAGGTTGGTGCAAAAGTTGACTAGCAATAGGAACGATGCATTTTACTAACAGAGATTCTACAGGGAGGAAGTTAAGTAAAATTGAAACTCCCACAAACCTGTACTTTCCGCATGACTCTTTTGCATTTGAAAAGAGGAGGGCCGAGAATTTCTGGCAGGTGTGGCTAAAAAACATATAAATCTACATAAAGCAACAGAAAATGCTGACTCTAAAACTAAGGTTTATCTCATTAGGAAAATAATTAGGAAGAGAGGAAAGTGGAGAAAGGAAATAGTACTGCACGCACATGGACAGGAGGAAGAGAGAGTAAGAAGAGGGAGAGGAAATAATCAACAGCTTAAACAGTTATTGGTTATTAGGAAAAACCTATGTACATACACACAAGTGCGCGTGTATGCATGTGCGTGTATGCACGTGCGTGCAGGTGTGCAATGTATGTAAGAGTATCATTTGCATACATAGGTAACAATGCTCTATCTACTGGTAATTTTTTTTTCTAAATACTTAACTAATTAATGAAATAAGATATTCAGGATATCTCGAGATTGAAATTTTCCATTGTTGAGGCGCTGGTTGCCATTGTTGTCGTATTTCATTTATTTAGTGATTTATTCAATTATTTTTGTTATAATTTGAGATGAATGGAAAGATAATCAACAACAGGCAGCGATTCCTCTGTAATTCAGGGATCATTTTCAACAACAACAAGTATTAATCTAATTTATGGATCATTTTATATAATCATTTTTACCATCGACAGTAATGCAGAGACACTGTTGTTAGGGAATCATTGTAGTATCTTCTTACATTCATCCTCATTTTTCCCTTCAAATTACATTGATTAAAAGTGAACTGAAATCTGAGAAGACAGCTTGGGAAGTAGGGAACCATTTATTATAAAGAAATACTGGAAATGATATAAGAAAGTTCAGAAAATGTATTATTTCATCTTTGCAAAAATGAAACAAAGAACTTTTTTTTTTATTTTTTTTTTTTTTATTCATTTATTTTTCTCCCCAAAATGAAAAATTTTGCTCATGTTCACTTTTGAGATTTAATAATAAACAATAAATAAATATGGATATAAATAAAATTAAGCCAGAATGAAGTTGCAAAGGAATCATAAAAATGGCCAAAAGAAAGTATGAAGAAATTTATTCTTCCCAAAATTATAAATTGAAGCTTTGTTTATTGTTTTTCTTTCCTCTTCTTTTTTGTAAGAAAAAATGATAACAAAATGAAGACAAGCAAATTGAAATAGACAGGAGTGGAAGGGTAGATGGTGTGATATAAATTTGAAAGAATTTCTATGAATTTCTGTGGGTGAGGGGCAGTAGTTGAAGACATATAACATTTTAATGTGGCAAATTTAGAGGATAGAGAAGTTAATTTAATAGCAGTTCTATAACCCTAGTAGTTGAGTGCCTTTGGGATAAGCATCTTAACTAGGTGATGTTTAAGTGAACCTCCTGAAAAAAGACATAAAATGGTGAATAATCTTCAACAGAGCATTGGAAGATATTTGCTTCAGTATATATTTTGGTGGGAAGGAGAGAGGAAATAGCTTATTGAATTAGGAAAGAAATTTGAGTGAATCGATAAAGACGGTGGAAGTCAAAAGGCATTTTTGGTAACTGTAATGGTAGAAGGATGCAAATTAAGGAGAGAAAACATTGCAAATGAGAAAATATGCACAGGTCAGACAACAGATCAAATATTTTTCTATCTGTCTAAGTACACATACATCATATACGCACAGAAATACACACAACAATGGGGGAAGAGAAATCAAGCATGAGAGCTAACACAAACCGAATGCTGAGTAAATGTAGAACAAATATACATTTCATACATACACACACTGATACACACAGCTACATACATTCATACACCTGCAATACACACAAACACACACACACACACACACACACACAAGAACTAGCACAAGCTTAATGCCAAACGTAAGTAGAACAAACATACATTTCATACACACTCAGACATACAGCTACATACATTTATATAACTGCAATACACACATAAACACATGTTCGCACGTGCGCGCACACACACACACACACACACACACACACACACACAGAAACAGGCACCTGTAATGAAGAGATAACATTTCAAGAATGTACTTCAAGCATTCAGACAAACGTGTGTGTACACAGTTTTAAGTTAAATAAAACATGTGAAAAAGAATATGTTAAACAAACACACACACAAAAACATGCATGAACTTACCACATGTATATTATACACACACATACACAATATTACACACACACACATAAATATATATATATATATATATATATATATATATATATATATATATATACATACACACACACACACACACACACAGCAACCAAAAGCTGGAATGATAAAGAAGAAACAGCACTTTCTACATTGTGCAACCACTCTGAAGGAAAAGCAACGCTCAAAACAGTGCATATATCACAAAGAAAAGAAAGTGCATAAATTGCATTAGCAAGTCGTTCAAGTTTGGCCACACAAACGCACAACAAATATCAAACAAGCATACACAAATTAACAGATAATACACACACACACACACATACAGACACACACACACACACTCGCAAAACACTCTTAATATGAAAGAGAAATTAAATCTAATTTTGAAGAGTAAAACAATAATAATAATAATAATAATAATAATAAATAAATGAATAAATAAATAATATAACAACACTAAGAAGTGAAGCGTGCAAATTTGCTTGTAAAAGCAAGTAGCTGAATCAATGTTTTTTGTTTATTCAATGTCTTTATTACGTTATTGTTGTCATTATTATTATTATTATTATTATTATTCAGTCAGTGAGATGGCAAAATTGTCAGCACGTCAGACACAATGCTTAGCTGAATATTTCTTCCAGCTCTTTACACTCTGAGGTTCAAATACCACCGAGGTCAGCTTTGCCTTTCATCCATCCAGTGTCGGTAAATTAGGTACCAGTTAAGCGCTGGGGGTCGATATAATCGACTGCCCCACCACCACCACCACTAAAAATTGCTGGTCTTATATCAAAATTTGAAAATCCACCATTTATCAATTATTATTATCATCATCATCATTATCAACATCAACATCATTATCAACAACAAGGTGGCAAGTTGGCAGAAGCGTTAGCATACTTAGCAGCATTTCTTTAGGTTCTAAGTTCAAACACTGCTGAGGTCAGTTTTGACTTTCATCCTTTTAAGGGGGTCAATAAAATAAGTAGAAGTTTAGCAAAGAAGTCAATTACAATGACTGCCCCTTATCCCTAATACAGCTGACCTTGTGCAAAAATTTGAAATTATGATTGTTATCATTACTATAATAATAATTATTACTATTATTATTATTATTATTAATGTGGTGAGCTGGCAGAACCATTAGCATGCCAGACAAAATGCTTAGTGGCATTTCATCTTGCTTTCCATTCTAAGTTCAAATACTGCCAAGGTCAACTTTGCCATTCATCCGTTTGGTGTTGATGTAATCAAACTTGCTTCTTCCCTCAAAAACTGCTGGCTCTGTACCAAAAATTATTATTATTATTATTATTATTATTATTATTATTAAGGCAGTGAGCTGGCAGGAATCATTAGCATGTTGGATGAAATGCTAAGCGGTATTTCACCCATCATTACGTTCTGAGTTCAAATTCTGCCGAGGTCGACTTAGCTTTTCATCCTTTCAGGGTCGACAAAATAAGCACCAGATGAACACTGGGGTTGCTGTAATCAACTGATCCACACCTTTCCCCCAAGCTGCCCTTGTGGCAAAAATTTGAAATTATTATTACTATTATTATTATTATTATTTCCATCCGTCACAACGATGGTAGCAAAAGGGCACCACTTACTTAGGGAAGGTGAATTTTAAAAACCTGTCTTACCTTCATGTATAACCATTGATGACAAAGTTTCTAAAGTGTCAGGATTATAGTTGCTTGGTCTGAAATGGTTAAAGAGAAAAAGAGAGAGATCGTGAGATTTTTTAAAATTAATAAATAAAATAAAACAGAACATAAAAAACAGAACTTTCAATATATATATTTCAGATACAGGATCGAAAATTGAAGAGAAAAAAAAATTACGAATTTTTCCTTTGTGCTTACACACAAACGGTGAGGACTATAATTATTTATATACAATATTGCCAAATATATATATAGAAAGAAGAAACAAAATAATAACAGAAATATATTTCTTTAAAATGAGAATCGAAACGATATCTATCTATCCATATGAAAGTAAACAACGAGTATCAAGGAATATAGGAATATTAACAAACTTGTTGGACTCAAATAACACACTTTGATTCTTTTTTTTT
>NC_068989.1:10091578-10098745 GCF_001194135.2 Octopus bimaculoides
GGGGGGGGGGTTGTGTTTTCATTCTTCTCTCCAGCAAAAATAAGTAACATGTGTGAACTCCATCAAACTGAAATAATTCCGAAATATACAAACCAAGAACTTCACAAAAATGACTGCTAATACTGAAAGAAAAAAGTGTGTGCATGTGCGTCCACACACAAAGAGGAGTGAATGATAGCAATAGTGATATCGTGTGTGTGTGTGTTTGTGTGTGTGTGTGTGTGTGTGTGTAAATGAAATCTCGTAGCTAATGGAGCGAAAATGAAATACAGCTAAGCAGATGATTGCCAAAATAAAAGCGTTTAAGCAATGAATATTTCATTTGATGGTAGAACTTTTCATCTGGAATGGTCTAGTCTTGGCCTGTCTCATTTGATTCTAGACTAGGTTAGAACCATGATTAGATAATTTGATTGAATGCAACACAAATAAGACAATAACTTTGGTGCTAGATTTATAAAGACACTGCTAAAAAAAAAAAAATAATAATAATAATAAAAATACAAAAATGTGTGTGTTTAATTTTTACCATAGTGAGATGGTATGTAGCATTTTGGAGGGTGGGGCCTTTTTATCACCAAAGTTTAATTAATAAAATAACTATATAACATGTTATTTTGAATTAATTTAAAACAGTTGTGATTTGTTGATTTTGATTTGGTTTTAAACTGGGCATTAAATTAATGCTGAGAATAATAGAAATCAAGAAGGGACTGTTATCAACATTGTTGTAATGCCCACTTTTCCAGACTTGCATGGGTTTGACAAAACTTTGATGAAGCAGGTGTTTTTTTTTTTTTTTTTTACTACAACAGGATGTTATTCTTGTCACCAATATCTCACCTGTTTCCAGGCAAATAATATTTCTTCTAGACTATCAAACAATAAACGACCTGGACATGGTTTTCTCAGAGAATTGTAAACAAATGAACCATTTCTATGACTGGTGACTTTTGCTTACAATTACTGCACACATGTCAACACCAGGGGAATACATGCTCCCTCATTCATGCAGGCAGATGTGTGTGGGTACACACACACACACAGGACTTCTAATGCTCCTCTATCAAATTTCACTCACAAAACAATGGCCTGTCTGCAACTATAGTTGAAAGCACCTGGACAGTGTCCAAGCAACTGGGACTGAGCTCTAAGCCACATGGTTGCAAAACAAGGTTTTTAATCACACGATTGTGTCTAGAGTCATAAGCGTGTACAAAAGTGTGAAAGAAAAAACATATGAATAAAATGAAAAATCTGAATATATAAACTTTTAAATATTTGATTGCCAGACATTAAGCTTGTGATAAGCATTTCAAGCTTATTTCTTGCGTGTCCAGAAGATTTTAAATAAAACCCACAGTGCTTGAAGTCACTAACTACCTTGGGCTATGTGCCATTTTTAAACAATTTGAATCATGTGAGGTCAATTAACAAACTATACTAGAATGAAGAAAGCATTTAAAATAAAGAAAAATATATAAATAACTGGTGTACACTTGTGAATAAATGAAAATTCAACATCATCATAGTAACAGCAGCCATTCTTAATAGAAAATCTTCTGTAAGTATTTACCCAGAAGCAAAGAATAACTATCAGGCTTATATTTATTATGCCACAGGTAGTAATGTTATCTGTATTTATATATGAAAATTTACATCCAATTGAAAACTTAAAGCCTACATTGCGACTGAGTCCCTAACCTTTAAACCATGTAAACAGTACAGCAAGTTTCAAGTAAACTACTAAAGTATATTATACAATAGACCCATGACATTTATTCTGTAAACCTTGAAAAGATCTAAGATGTTGTTGATCGAGGTGGAATTTGAACTTGCTATTCACATTCTCCATCGGTATTGTACCACAGTACAAGATCAATTATCCATTTTATCTGAGATTAACTGAAATAAATTGGATTCAATTCTTATGTTGTTCAGCATGCAACATATACTACACTGTGGTGAGTTATTAGAATTAAAATATAGAAATTCCGTGATGAAAAGATTTCTATAGAACAATCTTATGTAAGAGGTAGGTGAATGTGTTGAGATGTACACTATCAGCTGTATAAGCTTTATTTAAACATTTGAAAAATAGAGAAAGGACCAAATGTCTCTTTCTCAGAATGAGTTGTTTATAAACTTGCAAATCCATTATACAAGTATTACTACCTAACACAAATCTAGAGCAGAGACGGATTCAGAAAATTATTCACATTAAATTGAAAATTTATATTGAAACTCTAGTGAATGATGGAAATAATTTTTTTTTTCTTTTTCTCCCCGACAAAATAACATCTTACATATTAAGTTATGTTGACAGCCTACAGAATACTGTTACACAATCTTTGTAGCAGTAAAAGATTATTAACTCTATGGTTGGTATTAGAAATAGGAGTTAGCTAGTTAATCTGTATAATCTTTGCTTTAACAGAATGTTACACAAATCTATGCAATTTCATCTCAATCCTATTATACATTTGGGGCTGTGTTGACAGGTAAACCGAACTAATCTAGTAGGTTCAAAAGAACAGTGTTTTCATTGAGGGGTCATACTCTAAACAGAATGGAAATTGCATGAACCAAAACTTGCCTGAGGCACATTCCTCATGACCAAGTTCTCCAGAAGTTTCAAGTTAGGTCATGTTGAAACCATTCTGCTAGTGTGGCATCGACTGAGGCAACCACAACAACCAAATCAGGATCTAAACACAGGGATTATGAAATATTGGAATAAGTCTATATTTCGAAAACCTAAACAAAAATATTCAATAAGCACCATGCTTGTATCTTGACCAAATAAACGATTATAGAGATGAGAGCAGAGAGAAGAATGTTACAGTTAAACAAGTTTAAGGTTAGAGTACTTGTCAGTGAAACTATTAAATCTGAAAGAACCTCCAGTGATAATACTAAATTGAAAATTCAGACAGAAGACATAAATCTCCACTTTAATAACTCACTCAGATGTTGGGGGAGGGGACATTCATAATTAAATGGATTTTAATGTTATATTTCATTTAATCCCCATTAGTATAACATTTGCAATTAGTAAACCAACCAGGTTAGGCTTAACTTTTTGAATATGATGCTTTTATGTCAACCACAACACTAAATTAGCTTTTCCCTTTTTTTGTGCTTTACTTAGTTGTTCTGCTCGCTGACATTAATTACAAACTATCATATTTTCTTTTCAGCTTGCTGTGTGTGACAAATGTTGTAGCAGCAAACTTTCCTACACCTCAACACAACAACCTTAACTATGTCAGTGTTTGTTCTTTCGCTATTTTGTTATTATTTTGTTTTGCTTCTTTTTCTGTTTTTATTTATAGAGCAAATTCATTTCAATAACACTTTTATATATTTCTTCATATTCTTTCCATTTATAGAAATACTGTTTAGTGGAAATCTATTTTGTCTCATAAGAACGAACACATTTAAGCAATTTTATAATTAAAAACAAAAGAAGAAAAATCAACAAATTAAAAAATACTTTATCCTTTAAAAATAGGATTTGCATTAATAGGAAAAAGAAAGCTGTTTTAATTCTTGAACTCTGGACTAATACATAATTCATCTTAGAATTTTACTGGACACATGCAACAAATAAATTAATTACAGCTAAGTTTGAATTTGGAGATTAAAATAAAATAAAATGGAAAGGAAGGAAATTACAAATTTCAAATTGACTGAAATTATGCAAATTTTAACGGCAAGAAAGTGAGAGTGTTTTTGAATGCTGGAAAGTAGAGTAGTTATATGTACCAATGATTCATTTTTTGAATGGAATCAAACCTAGGTGGCCGGGGGGTGGGAATAATTTTGAGTTTGCATTCAGACAATGACAACAGAGGTTATAAGATTAGCTAAGCGATATAGCTGATGATGATAGTCAGGAAATGCCTATGGAGAACAAGGAGAAAGTAGGCAACTAACTTTCAAGGCCCAATAACAAAAGGATAAAGAAATATTCTTATTAAAACAATCATTGGATTGGATTGTTTGTGTTCAGTCCACTGCAGGATGAGGGCCTCAGTATGCTCTCCCCAACAACCATGGTCGAGTGTGTGGGCCATGAATCTGAGTTTGAGATCATATTGATTTGATGAGCCTACTTGGCCACACTGGCTTGACATGGCTTGACAAAGGAATGCAGCTTTTTTACTCATACCCAGGAGTAGTTAAGTCGATTACATCGACCCCAGGGCTCAACTGGTACTTATTTTATTGACCCTGAAAGGATGGAAAGCAAAGTCGACCTCAGCAGAATTTGAACTCAGAATGTAAAGAACATGAAATACTGCTAAGCATTTCACCAAGCATGCTAACAATTTGGCCAGCTCGGCACCTAAGAAAGCCATATTACAGTTAAAATTTTATGGATATAGAATGAACTGACAGCTTCTGTGTTTTATCTATGAAACAGCTGATGCATAACATTCTCTTAACAACAACAACAACAACAACAACAACAAGTAAAGAAAAGCAAGAGTGCATATACAAGAGAGGTTTCACCTTATTCTGTCCCAATCCTAAATATTAATGGAATATTGTCATGTAGTATAGTAACATAAGGTTCCCAATAACATTTTAGAGTTCGTAGCCAGAGGAAATGAATTCTAGTAATGGGTTTTTATGAGGGTCAACAATATCTCAAGAAATGGCACAAAATCAAATGTAAAAGCTAATAAAATCATCATTGTATCAATTTTGTATATTATTGGTTTTAGTTGGCAAGTGAAATAGAACAGAATATTTCAGACTCTTAGCAAAGACTGGTTACCAATTAACATGTATTTTCATAATATAACATCTCCAAAAAGCAAATGAAATAGGAGAGAAGTCAAGAAAACCAACATATTTATGCATGTTTCTCTTTAATTACATCTCCAAAAACCTTGATTGTTTAAGGTATTATATTATGCCTACAAAACTTGTCTTATAAATATCTTTAAAAAGTGTTCAGTTAATCTCCATAGTAACATATAAGAAGAGAAAAAAAAATAACTGTTAATCTAAAAGCTTTGAATAAAACTGCACAGAATTAATGTTTCAAATCTTGTACTCAGGATTCGTTCAAATTTTAGATTTCTACCTAGCAAAAATTTCTATTTTGCCTTGAAACAAAGAAATACCTCTGTAATTAATATATATGAATGTTATTTTGATTCATCTCTCTTATTTATAAATATCGAAATTACTCTAAAATCCACTAAAACGCAGGGAAATACTTATATTGAGGATAATTTATGTTCAGACTGTCTCAAAATAACAATAAATTGCTTAGATAAAAGGTTTCTGAACAAAGTGCATGCAGTTTTAAACCGAATTCCAACTGAATTCACTGCTGATAGTTCACTTAGCTCACTCGGTACATTTTTATTCTTAGAAATTTGTATCTTTTACTCGTTTCAGTCATTGGACAGCGGCCATGCGGTGAAGGCCTTTCAAGGATTTCGTCAAACAACCAACCCCAGTATTTATTCTAGTTGTCCCTCTTGCTGAACTGCTAAGTTACAGGGACATAAACAAACTAACACTGGTTGTCAAGCAGTGCTAGTGGGCAAACAGAAACACAAAGAAAAACACACACACACACACACATACACACACACACACACACACAATGGGCATCCACAGTTTATCTCTACCAAATTCATTCACAAGACATGTGACTTGAAACCCAAACCATGTGGTTTGCAAAGTGAGCTTTTTAATCACACAGCCAAATCTAGAATTTATTTTCTTGCAGAGTCTGGGGGAAGCGGTTGTGCTCATAACCTTTGCAGATCCACTGATGTCAGTGAGCTTGATGCCATTAATGTTCCGTTTAAGCTGTTGGGGGAAAGTAGCTAAAGGATTCCAGGGGACTCCATTAACCATTTCTTTCTGTGGGGAAAGAACTGGTTAATGCAGGGCCTGTGTAGAGGATTGGACAAAACAAAGGTAATAGGGGAGAGAGAGAGAGAGAGAGAGAGTCAGAGGTGAGTTAGTTGATAGCACTTTAGTGGTGGAGGTACAAGACACAAACTAGCTCCAACAAAAAGATGCCATTATAATAAAATCTACTTGATATGAAAAGATTTAACACTCAGAATTCTTGTTCTTTTGGGGTTACAATTTACCATTGTTTTAGCATCAGTAGTTCTTAAAACTTACAATGTACATAATAGGATTAAAAATAATGATAAGATAGATCTGCAGGAGAAATGGAAGAAGAAAATCTAAGATAACCATTTCTGTGCAAAGGTTACATGAGGCTTGGTAGCAAAGGGACGAGGAATATTTTGAATAGTTTATCAAATCACTAGTTTCCAAGAATTTAGGCTGCTCTGAGTAGTACTAACTAATGAAGGAACAAACCAGAAAAATATGAGCACAATCTTTATAACAAAATTAAAAAAAAAAAAATTAAGAACTGGGATGGCTGTGTGGTTAAGAAGCTTGCTTTGCAACTATGTGGCTTTAGGTTCAATCCCACTGCATGGTAACATGGGCATGTATCTTCTACTATAGCCCTGAGTGAATTCAGTAGACAGAAATAGTGTATGTGTCTGTGTGTGTGTGTGTGTGTGTGTGTTTGTGACTCCCTACCCCACCACCATTTGACAACTGGTGTTGGTTTGTTTACATTCCCATGACTTGGCAGTTTAGCAAACGAGAATAACGGGACAAGCATTGGACTCGAAAATAAGTACTTGAGTCGGTTTGTTTGAAGGCGGTGCCCCAGCATGGCCACAGTCCAGTGGCTGAAGCAGGTAAAAGATAAAAGAATGAAAATACTTTAATTCAATGTGGTAACCAGTGGATGTAATGTGTATGTCCTCCAGTAATGGCTAACAGCAAAAGCCAACATCTTCACTGAGATAAACTGATGATAGCTTTCTTCAAAGCAACAAAAAGCAGATGTTCCAAGTTCTACAGAAATATGATGAACTCAGTCTAAAACCACTGCAATGCTTACAGTTGGTCTCACTATGAAGAAAATATATATTAACCAGCTTATCATTTCTTGACATGTTGTTGTAAAACATGTGACAAAACTATTGCATGTTGGAAGTTGACAGCGATCAAACGTTCAGCATACGAGAGATGATAAATTCTAGCAGGGACTTTCTTTCTGTTACAACAGGCAGAATATTCTACCAGAGTGTGGTGCATGTT
>NC_068989.1:10098755-10113231 GCF_001194135.2 Octopus bimaculoides
CTTTCTTTCTGTTACAACAGGCAGAATATTCTACCAGAGTGTGGTGCATGTTTTAGTGTTGCAATACGCTTTCTAATGTATTGCTTCTTACGAGGAGGGAGGAGGGAGGGGAGGGGAAGAAGAAGAAGAAGTGGAAGAAGAAGAAAAAGAAGAAGTGGGAGAAGGAGAAGAAGAAGAAGAAGAAGAAGAAAAAGAAGAAGAAGAAGAAGAAGGAGCAGCAGCAGCAACACCTCAACTGAAAATATTGAAACGTTAAGGAAAATTCCAGCCTTCACTTCAATTCCAGAAAGGCAAGATGAATTTCTATAATTCAAAACTATTTCTGAATATTGAGTGAGTGCAGTGAAACTGGAAGCTGTTGATAATAAATTTGATAAATGTAAACATATTTCATTGATATTGATCAGAACTGCAGGAAATAAATTCTAAACAGAATGTAAAGAATCTTAAAGTTGAAACTATAGTATGCGTGTAAATGTTTGTTGCTTTTTGAAAAATCATTAAAGAATGGCAAATCTCATGCTCAAAATAAACTCTTATGTACAATATAATAGCATTCTTGAGAAAAGTTACGTAAGTGTTTGAGCCAAATGGTAAATAATTGAATGCTTGGTAATCCAGAAACTAATCTATGTTGCAAAACAAGTCACTTTTATAGATGCAGTCGTGCTGTGTGGTAAGAAGTTTGCTTCACAACCACATGGTTCTGGGTTCAGTACCACTGCATGGCACCTTGGGCAAGTGTCTTATACTATAGCCCCAGACTGGCCAAAGCCTTGTGAGCAGATTTGGTAATGAGAAACTGAAAGAAAGGCGGCGAGATGGCAGAATTGTTAGCACACCAGGCAAAATGCTTAGTGGTATCTCGTCTGCCGTTACGTTCTGAGTTCAAATTCCGCCATGGTCGACTTAGCCTTTCATACTTTCGGGGTCGATTAAATAAGTACTAGTTACGCACTGGAGTCGATGTAATTGACTTAATCCCATTGTCTGTCCGTCTCTGTCCCCTCTATGTTTAGCCCCTTGTAAGCAATAAAGAAATAAGAATATGACAAGGATGGGCCTTTTTAATTACAGGTACAACTCATTTTTGCCAGCTGGAGCAATGTGAAATAAAGAGTGTTACTCAAGAAGACAATGCACCATCAGGAAATGAACTTACAACCTATCAATCATGAGCTGAATAATCTAACCACTGAGCCACATGCCTTCACCGAAAGTTAAATATGTCAAGACAATATATCCAACCTTGAGATATTTTTTTTATCTGTAAAACAAACAAAAAAAAAAATAATAAAAAAAGCACAACAACTTGAACTGACTACCTTTTTCAATGAAGGCAAGCAAACATCAACAACTCGCTCCTAGCAAGCACATGAACTAAAATAACATTTCAGCCTTTAAGATAATGAAATTGAAATTTCCATAAGAACTACTTCGAGTAAAACTTTAATTGTATTTTTGTCAGCAAGATAATGTTGTTGTTGCTAAATACCTCACACATCATAATTTTAACTGTCATTAACTGACACCATTTTAAAATGTAGTTACAAGGTTTCTTTTCTTCGCTAGTATTTGATTTGAAATCACTTAGAATTATATCCATTAGATTTTACGCTGATAGTAGGCGCGAGGTAAATTTGACTGAAGATAATATCTATTTAATGGTACTTCAATGCTACTACAATAACAATCTAAATTACTAGTTTTTCTTATGAATTCCTGATTTTCGCAATTTGTAATGACAGAAAATTTATCCTGTTTGTATTAGTTAAAAACCCCTTTTAATAAAAGCAAAAACACTAAAAGAGTTGTAATGTCGCAATGAGTTGCAGAATGAAATGAATAAACTATTTATAGTGAAAGACGTAAAGTTGAGAATAAGGAAAACAATTTTATGAGAGGAATAAAAATATAGATGTTAGTAATGAATACAGTTTTAGAATATTTTATTTATCTGCATATTTAAGTCTTCAGATCTGGAATGAGTTTCTAAAAATTATAGCAAGTATTAGAATTAAAGTTTAAAAAAAAAAGAAAAAAGAAAAGTAGATTTTTTTTTTATTTTAAAGTTGTTTTTAAAACCTTTCAATTAAAATACTTAAATCCGATGAGGAGAGAGAAAATTGACAAGTAAAATCTTTCTGATTGAGCTATTAATACATCATACACACAAACACATTCACTCATGCACACATCTAGATGCAGTGTGTTTATAGACTATATATATGGATATATATATATATATATATATGTATATATATATATATATACGCACACACACACACACAAATGCAAATATAAATATATATGTATGTATATATATATATATATATATATATATACATATATATATATATATATATATATTATACACACACAAATGCATATATGTATATGTTTTTATGCATATATATGTATGTATGTATATTATACACAAATGCATATTAAACAATGAATGTGAAAGGAAGAAGGGAAGGAAAAGTTTTAACAAATACATAAATGTGTGTGTGTGTTTGTGTGTGTGTGTGTGTGTGTGTGTGTGTGTGTGTGTGTGCGTGCGTGCGTGCATGCGTGCTCACACATGATGTAATGTAAGGCATTCCAAATGGATGGAACCTATGGAAAAGGAAAGGCAAGGAACACATAAAATGGAGGGAGGGAGTGATGCAAACTGACCTTGGGTTCTTGAACCTCATAGAGGGGGATGACAGGCGACCATGATGATTGATGACATTTAATGCTGGAGAGGACCATCCCAGCCATGACAGCATGGCAAAATAAACAATGAAAAAGTTATGGAGCATGTGAGACATAATATTTGAGCCTCTCACCTAAATATGTTCTCAATGACTCCACCTACATCTGCTGCCTTTCCAGCTTCGTGGTACCTTCTCCCCAGACTATCTTTCCATCACCTATTTTTCTATCACTCATTTGTCTACATGCTCCTATTCAAAATTCTGGAAGACGGCGAATCTTTTCCAATTTTCTCTCTCTACCATATCCCCCAAGTAGGGAGGGACATCTTTGGACTTATCCATCACTCTCATCTTTGCGACACTCGCACACCTCTCTCACTGGGCAACACTGCATACATAACGAGAGATGACACTGGACCTACATGTACTGAAACCACCCACCACCACCTACCACCACCACCACCACCACCACAACAGAAACCATCATCAATCTTTCAACAAAGCCAACATTCCCTCCTTCCTCTGACCTCTCTCACCCACTCACTCTATGGTCAGACAGGAAGTTGAAACTTTCCACCAAGTTTTGCATTTACGATGCTTGTGTCATCACATCCTAACTTATATTCATCCTCGACACGGATCCTTGTGTCAAAAAACACTTGAAAGGGTTTTTACCAGAAGTTTCTAACCATCATCAATATTATTTTTTTAATGTTCACTTTTCCATGTTTGCATAACTTGGAATGGGTTTATTAAGGTGAATTGTCTATAGCTGAACACCCTTCTGTCACCAACTCTAACGTGTTTCCAAACAAGATAATATTTCTGCATAGCCGGACATGTTTTGACAGAATATTGGAAATGAATGACATCCATTTGCAAGAATCAAGGGATATCAGGAGGGACACACACACCACACACACACACACACACACACACACACACACACACACACATATGCATGGCAGGTTTCCTTCAGTTTCTGTCTACCAAATCCACTGACAAGGATTTGGACAACCCATGGCAATGGAAGTGAACTGAACCGGAAATCATATGATTGGGAAACACACTTCTAAAACCACACAACCATACCTGCTGGAAATCTTTTACCTGAAAAACAGAAGCTTGTCTGAATATGGAAGCTTGCTTCATCAAATATAATATGCAGTGGGTTGAACATATATAGGCGCAGGAGTGGCTGTGTGGTAAGTAGCTTGCTTACCAACCACATGGTTCCGGGTTCAGTCCCACTGCGTGGCATCTTGGGCAAGTGTCTTCTACTATAGCCTCGGGCCGACCAAAGCTTTGTGAGTGGATTTGGTAGACGGAAACTAAAAGAAGCCCGTCGTATATATGTATATGCATATATGTGTTTGTGTGTCTGTGTTTGTCCCCTCCCCCACCATCGTTTGACAACCAATGCTGGTGTGTTTACATCCCCGTAACTTAGCGGTTCGGCAAAAAGAGACCGATAGAGTACTAGGCTTACAAAGAATAAGTCCTGGGGTCGATTTGCTCGACTAAAGGCGGTGCTCCAGCATGGCTGCAGTCAAATGACTGAAACAAGTAAAAGAGTAAAAAAAAGTATATCTGTTTTTATGATTACAGACCTCCGAAGGAATTATTTTATAGTAAATTAATTCTCAGTAAGTGCCTCCAGCGCAAATCCAAAAAGATATTTCATGGCATCACAAAAGACAGCATTAAGACCTTGAACGGCAGCTCTGTTAATTAGGAACGTCTCATGCTGAAATTTAGCAAATGTAAAAGAATAGCCTGCAGTTCGACATAAGTCAAACTTCCCTTCCAACCAATGAAACATAAGGCATAAAAGCTGCAGTCATTTGAAAAAATTCAATGAATTGTCTTCTGTACAATCACTCAATCTGCTCTATTCCACAGATTAATCTTTCTTCAGGAACAGTCCAGAATCTTTAAAATTATAACCCACTTCTATACCTTGCACAACATCACCACCCAACCCCCTACTTCTTGATCTATCCTCCCTGAGCCATATCTATCTCTCCCACCTTACCCCTTCCCCATGCTGGTATTTCCCATCAACTCCATCTTTGTTCATCACTCCTTACATTCACCTCTACCCCCATCTCCAACCATCTGTCACTCTACTCTCACGCACTCATGAAACTACCCCCCCCCCACCGATCCATTGTCCGCACCCTCTCTGACTCTCACCTTCTTGTACTTTGTGGGTTTGCTCTGGCACCCACCTCACTATCATCTTAACTTCTCAACCGTCACACAACCTTATATAATGCAGGGTGGTCATGTATCCTCTCTACAGTAGCAAAACACCAGCAGCTGTCCTCCTATTGCACATTAGCTTCTCAACATCTGGTGTAAAACCACCTCCCACTCTTTAACCCTCCCTCCTACTTAGTCAAGGAAGCTTTTTCTTTTTCCTGCTCTTCTGCCTTGCAAGCTACTCAGCCACCCCACTAGTGCTGGTGGCCCAAGAAAAGCACCTGGTACACACTATGAAGAGGTTAGTGTTAGGAAGGACATCTAGCCATAGAGGTCATGCCAAAACTAATGTTGGGATTCAACGCAGCCCTGTGGCTTGTTGGATTCTGTCAAACCATCCAACTTATGCCAGAGTGGAAACAGTGTGGTGAAAGATCTAAACCCTTACAAATAATGATGGGATGGCTCAAGTCACAAATTTCGTCAAACAATTAAGCCCAACACAACACAGCACAACATGCTGCATATCTTACACTGCTTGTTACAATTGTTGTTGTTGTTGTTAAGGTATCAGTCAGCTATGATCAAGAAAACTTATGATCAAAAGCATTCCACCACTGACTATTCCATTCTTTTTCAGGCATAGTGTCTCTACGACTATATTATCCAATACTTTTCTCTTTATAAGATGTGAGTTGAGAGAGATTTGACTGCCATTTCTAATGAGTCAATTAACCATGTAAGCGTTCTCTTGCTGGCTCTAAAATCTCTTATATTTGCTTATCTATGGTACAGAATATATGAAGCTATCTTAGTCTTCTTCTGTGTGCATCATTATTACCATCATGAAATTCTGCACCAGAGAGGTTCCAGATTTAATCTCACTGTCATGCGAACAGTGTATAATTTCTTTACAATCCTCTGTAAAAATATGCCTGGCCATTGAACTGCTCATCATTCAAAGGGAGACAGGGAAATATTACCTTACATGGAAACAGGTGAAGATCAATACAAAAGAAGACCATCTGTCTGTAGAAAAAGAACTGCTTTAACAACCTTTATCCAACCCATGCAAGCTTCAAGAAGTTGACTTTAAAAAATGTTAACCATCATCATCATCACTACAATCATGATAGGTTTTGTGTATGCGTGTGTGTGTGTGTATTTTATATAATGCATATGTCTGTATATGTGTACCATCGCATACACACACACACAGAATATATATATACATATATTCTGAAAAGAATTCAATATTAATGTTTCTTTTTACTGACTATACTATATAATTTAACAATAAGAAGAGAATTGAATATTAATTTTGTTTTTTGATCATTTTTTTTTTTCTTTTTCAGACTGGAGCGTGATGCGCTCATTTTAACTGAAAGTTGTGTTCGGCTTAAGCTTGTTGCAACAGGTTTCACTTCATCCAATGTTTATAAATAACGTATATTGCATTGTCAGTTTTGAACAAAGTGAAAAGAAGGAGGAAAAAGAGAGAGAGAGAGAGAGATGAATGATGAAAAAAAAAAAGACAATTTGCTGCAAAGCTACATTTGAAAACAATTGAATATCCAATTAGAGAGAGGGAAAAAGATAGAGTGGGGATCTGTGTGTTTGTGTGTTAGAAATAGAGAGAGTGGGGGAAAAAAACAGAGTGAGAGCCGAACTGTCAATAAGTACATATGCATGTGTGCGCAAGCTCACAAACACACACAGACACACACACACACACACACTACATGTCTCATTGCACCAACTACATCAGTTCAACTTTTACACCAGCACAACCCTGTGTCATTTGGTTACCCCTAAAGCATGAATAATATTTACAGGCAACAAAGCCTTTTAATAATATTACACACACACACACAAATACAAGCACACACACACACACATATGAGAGAGAGAAAGAGAGACCCCTCCACTACCCTGCCCACATCTTCTTGGTGGGAAACCTTTACTTTTTTTTTTGCCTGTTTTATTCTCGTTTTGCAAGTTTACACAGCAACCTCACTAGTATTGGTGGCACACGAAAAAAAGGTGCCCAGTACACTCTGTAAACTGATTTGTGTTAGGAAGGGCATCCAGCCATAGAAACCATGCCAAAGTTGACACTGCAGCTTGACGTGGCCTTGCAACTCACGGAATCTTGTCAAACCCATCCAGCATGACTGGTGGCAGTAGATATACAAGCACACACACACACACACACACACACACACACACACACCATGTTTGTGTGGAAAGTTAATATGGCTTAGAGAATTAGATGATTCTCAGAATTTTTCAATCCAAAGAACCTGATCTCTCTGTTCATCTATTCTCAATATTTTCAGTCTCAGATAATTGTTGTTTGCTGTAGTCTATCCATTCTAAACAAAAATGTTATCAGATGTTATCTATCTATCTATCTATCTATCGCTCTCTCTTTCTCTCTCTCTCTCACACTCACACACACACACACACACACACACAATCTATGCCATTAGTGTAAACTAAACATTCATCCAATGATTATGGTCCAGGTTTGACAGCTAACAATTTATTATGTTCCCTTTCTCTCTTCAACCATCATCTTAGATTAAGCCGAGACAATTTATGCAAGAGGTTTATGTAATAACAGTAAAAAAAAGGAGAAAGTGGAACAATAGAAGGATTCAAATTTTCCATATGGCATCTAAGTTTATTGAGAACCAAAGGATATGCTACTTGTGGAGCTAGTATTCACCAAAATGTAAATGTAGCCAAACCAAGGTTCTGCTTCAGATAGCTTTTAAACTTTATCCTTTGCTCCATCGTAACAAACCTGCTGACACTTCGAATGAATAATCAAGTTAGTGGTAAGCTAAAGTTCACAGCAGCCTGTATAAGACCATGCTGTGTATAAGATAGTTGTGTGACATAATCCATGAGTCATTGACTACAGTGTTGTTAATGATGAGATGAGCCATAGAATAATAGTGACACCAAGCAATTTATACAGTGACACCAAGCAATTTATACAACTTTACAGTAAAAAGACTGGAATGTCTAAAACAGCCAGTGAACAGAATCATTTTTTTTTTTAAATCATACTTCACAGCAAAAGTATCAGTTTAGTTCTTATAACTGATGTCTTCCTTTAACCCTTTAGCATTTAAACCAGCCAAATCTGGCCCAAATACTCTGTTTTGTATTCTGACTAGATTTGGCCTCTCACACCTACCCTATAATGTCACTCTAAGAGTAAACAACCACATCATTGAAATCTTTGAAGCTATTACATAATGCTTGATTAATTCCAAGTAATGTGAATAAATAAGCATTGCAAGTGGACAGAGTAATCTGGATGTTAAAGAGTTAAAGAGATCAAATTGAAGAATCTATAGAAATTAGGAAAGAGCTTATGACAAATGTGCATTTTAAAGACCACAATGGCTCATAAATTACTCATTATTTACATTTACAAGTTGATATTTGTCATTTTTCACTTTACTGATCAACTTATATTGATTGCTTCAACAGTTTGGACTTGCAGGTCAACTACGTTCTACAATAACCAGCTCGATATAGAACAGTCACACGAAGTACGCTAGCCAAATATTAAGGCTCTTCTTATGAGCTCGAAAGGACATTCTCATGCACAATTTCAAAGAAAACTATAAATGTTATAATAAATAACAACAGAAATGCCTGAATACCTTATCTTCTTGGAAACTCAAGAAGTTAAAAAAATATTTGTTTACAAAGAGCAAGAAAATAACTTCCACAAAATATTACTTCTAAATTAAGATAAATGCATCTTATCTGAGAAGCAGAAATTATCAAACAGGCCATCCTACAGCAATATTACATTCATTATGAGTTTCTGCAGTATCATCAATAAAACCACTTGTTCTAGAAACACTGGAACTGCTCTTGTCTGGAACAGCTGCTTCTGTACAATTGAATAGATTTGTTTAATAACACTGTTATATCCATTCAGTAAATAATTACATCTTTTATTTTCTACATGTGAGAAAAATATAAATAGACAAAGAGAAATGGTGATGTGAGAGAAGGAGGCTGAGTTTAGAAAGCATCTATTTTATTAATTGGTTCTTGTCCTAATATTTACTGCTTTGCTGTAAAATAGCAGTGACACTTTACAGACTAGTTACAGGTATGAATAGTTAGGTAACGAGATACAGAAGTTGAATATTTTGAACTATGATCCACCAATTCACACCACAAATTTTTAAAATCTAACAACCAGGTATTATAAACAATTGTGATCCCTAATGAAATACTGGTTTCAAATTTTGGCACAAGCCTATCAATTTTGAAGAAGGGGGTGAACTGATTACATTAACCCCAGTGCTCAACTGGTGCTTATTTTGTCGACCCCAAAAAGGGATGAATAGCAAAGAGTGTAAAAGTAGGTGAAATGTCACTAACCATTTTGCCTGGCATGCTAATGAATCTGCCAGCCTGCCATCTTGATCCCTAATGAAATATTGTCTTATATTTGTTCATCAAAGATACCTTATTCTAGTCACTATGAGCCTACCCTTGCCCTTCTTTCATCAGTCAAACCCTTTTTTTTTTTTTTTTAAAGCAATTTCAATATATTTTCCTTTTTATTATTATCATCCACCACTGAACATTTAGGGCCGGTTACCCAATTTCAATGGCACATAAGGGATCAAGGTCACAGCATTTCCCTACTGAACAAGATGCTAGCCTTTGCAGGATTATTAATTTATGGTTGAGTGAACTGGAACAATGTGAAATGAAATGTTCTACTCAAGAAACACCCAGTCCAGGAATTGAAACCATAATTTTGCAATTATGAGTGGTGCGCTCTAGCCACAAGGGCACACACCTTCACTTTTTATTGCGGTTGAATGAAAATGTAGATATAACTTTTGTGACTTTTAAGAAGATGTATATTATAGCTAGATGTGTTCTCTAATACTAAATAAACATGTTACATACAAGAGAAGAACAATATATATTTTCAGCTTCAGTTTACTTAACCAAGTAACAACGAACTTTATTGTAAGATTACAAGTTAATACATTAAAGTAGATTTGAACCATTGAACTTTAAACTAGACATCTAAGACTTTCCGGCTATCACACATCTATAATTAGCTTACAATTCTTCCACTGATTAATATTAGTCTAAAAGTCTATTCACCTCTTTAAAAGAAAAAAAAAACTGATAACGATATCTCACAATGGGGATTCAACAGGAACTACCTACTGCTCTCTTTGTCATCATTAATTTAGCCTTCAACTTTCCCCAAGATTCTCATTTGTCATGACATCTGTACAAATATTATATTCTCAATAGAATGAAAGCCATGGAAATCATTTGGTAGTAAAGGTCATAACAATTCCAAGCAGCTACCAAATTTAGCTGACATCCCTTACTCCTCTAATAGATTAACAAAATTTAGAAGCATATTGAATATCTTAACGTACTTAAAATAAAGAGATGAGCATGTGTGTGAGTTTGTGTGTGCATGTGTACACCTGTGCATATCTGTACCCATACACACATAGCATCAATAAGTCTTCTGACAGAGAGAGATTTAACTGAAAGCTTCTATCTTTCCTTTCCATTCACCAGCTTCTAAAATGAAAATCGTGTTATTGAACGTTTTGTCCATAAAATCCTTTGAAGTTTATAGTTAATCCGCTTTCACATAATGTCACATGACTTGAAGAAGAGATAGTGTGGAGAAGGAGGTGGAGGAGACTGACATGAAAGAAACGAAGCTTACTGAGGCAGGTGGGTGAGTGGGTGGATGGACATAGGTGCAGGGATACAGCTAAAAGAAGGGCAGGTTTTGTTTGTTTCTTAAAATTAGATGAGCATTAAATAATGTTATTGCTATTGATTCTTGAAAATAATTATTTATAATTATAGGTGCATGGGTGTGTGTGTGTGTGAGCCTCTCGCTCCCGCTCTCAGTCATACTCACACACACACTATCTGAAATTGGGTTATAAATCATTAAAAATGTAAAAAGTGAGTGGGAAAATCAATACAAAAATAATAAAAACTACATAATCAAAATCGATCTGTATTCAGGAAGAAAATTTACATATTTTTCAATAGCTAAATTAATGATCACTTTGGGCTCTTGTGTGAAATATATTTAAAGGCCAAAGGGTTAATTTGCTTCGTAATTTTGATGAAAGTTCAATTGTTGAGTTAAACAGCAAGAAATTGATGGCTGCCCGCCAACTGGAATTACTTACTGACAACACATTTCCATGTTTCCATAACCAACCCAGTCTTCTTTTGTTGAGACCCAAAATTACATAACATGTCAAGTTTTGCAATGTCAAAGTCATGAAGATGTCTGCAAGAAGTTAGTTGTGAGCTTGTATCACCCTGTCATTTAATGTGCTGAAGCCAAGTCAAAGATCTACACAATCCCCTACCACATAACCCTTTAACATTCAGATTACTCTGTCAAATATTATGCTTATTTATTCACATCGTTTTGAATTAATCATGTATTATCTCATAGCTTCAAGAATTAATTATGTATTATTATCTCCTAGCTTCAAGAATTAATCATATACTATTATTTCCCAGCTTCAGGAACTAGATGGTGTGTTGTTTATTTTTAGAATGACATTGTAGACTAAATGTGAGAGGGTGGATCTAGCTAGTTTGAACACAAAACAGGAAGAATATTCGAGCCAAATATGGCTAGTTTAAATATTTAAAGTTTAATGCAGTCACATGACAAATAAGTCATGACTGTAGTTGCTTTGAGATTTTGGTGTGATTGCTTACTTTTAGAATGGCATTGTAGAATAAGCATGAGAGGCTGGATCTGACTAGCTTGAACACAAAACAGGTAGAATAAATGTTAAAGGGTAAATGCAGCCTCAATTCAAATAAGTTACGATTGTGGTTGCGAGGCTGTGATAGCAGCTACTTAAATCAATAACCTATAGAGTCTTCAACAATAGATTAGAGAACTTCTGTCCCAACAACTTACTCAATATCAGACCAGGTAAAGTGAAGAATTACTCAATGGTGCAAGTATCAAACAGGAATATTGGTAAGTGGCTTTGCAGGCTATAGTATCCAACACAAATCCTCTCATTTGAGATTAAATCAATGAAATAAATGAGTATTCCTTTGGCCATAAAACTCCAATCATGGGAAACCCTTTAAATTTATAAGCCCTTTGTCAACTTCAGGAAATGGGAGAAATACGACCCAACCTGCCCCTTATGATCTCTGTATATTTAACATTCATTATGCTTCCCTTAAACAAGATGAGTAAGCTTCTACATGGTCTCTCAATCTACAGAAACATCAGCTAAATCTCTCTAATGTTCTAATCTATTGTTTTAAAAAAAAAAAGAAGAAAACTCATTAGATAATGCAACATAATATACACTGTTCCTTTTAAAAAAATTGACAAATGAGTCATGGTTGGAACACTTTTGAACATAAATTTTCTCATTCGGGTTAATCTTGGAATCTATTATTGGTTCAATCATTGAACTGTGGCCATGCTGGGGCATCGCCTTGGAGAGTTTTAGTCAAACACATGAACCCTTGCACTTTTTTTAAAGTCATGTATTGTTATATTGGTGGTCTCTTTTGCTGTGGGACATAAACAAACTAACAACTGACTGTCAAATGATCGGAGAATGAAAAACATATACACACACGCACACGCATACACACAAATGATGGGGTGCCAGCCTGCAGCTATAGCAGAAAAACATTTGCCCAGGGAGACACGCATTGGGACTGAACCTGAAACCACACGGTTGCAAAGCAAGCTTTTTAACCACACACCCAACCCTGCACCTGAAAAGTAATAGAGTCTCACCGAGAATTAACAACCATTAATAAAATGCAATTTAAACTCCCTCCTTGTTCTAGTTTCTCAATTACAGAAAAACACATCCAAAGGCTATGGGCTTGGCCTTACCACTTTAAAACAACTAATAAACAAAACTTAAATTTTAAAACTGGGATCAAATTCATGTGTAATCCTAATCCAAATCATCATTTGCCATTTGTATTCCATGCTGGCATGGATTGGATAATTTGACACGATCTGATGTATCCAAGAACTGCATTGTGCTCTATTTCTGTTTTAGCATGGTTTTTACAGCTATACGCCCTTCCTAGTGACAACCACTTCAGAGTGTGTACTGAGTGCTTTTTTTCTGTGCCACCTACACTATTCAGATTGCCATGCAGCTTGCAGAAGTACAAACCCTAGGTGGAGGTGAGCAGACTTCATGCTAGGGAATGAGGGGACTGAACTATGAGAAAGGGATGGTGGAAGCAGTGCAGGTTCTTATAAAGGGTCTGCATGGATACTCACATGTAGTTGGGATAATGGGGAAAGAGAAAATGAAAAGCAGAAGCTGCAAGAAATAGATAATTATTTCTATATTGCCCACAGGGATGGGGGGGGGGCTAAACATAGAGGGGAAATACAAGGACAGACAAAGGAATTAAGTCGATTACATTGACCCCAGTGCATAACTGGTACTTATTTACTCAACCCCTAAAGGATGAAAGGCAAAGTCGACCTCGGCGGAATTTGAACTCAGAACATGAAGACAGACGAAATACCGTTAAGCATTTCGTCTGGGATGCTAACGATTCTGCCAGCTTGCAAGAAATAGATAATGGTGATGAGGTGTCTAGGTTGCACCCCACTCCCTCCACAGAGCATTAGGTGAGTTGAAGAATTGGTTCGCAAGATTGTATGGGAAAGAGAATGAAGGGATGGGGGAGACAGATTGCCAAAATGGGTAGGGTTGAAAGTGAATGAGTAAGGGGCCACAAGTTGGGGCAGAGAGAGAGAGAGAGAGACATAGGATATGTAGAAACAAGTGGGACGTGTCAAGCAACAAGAGTCATAAAGATGATACAGGTGTCAGAGTGGGGAGGACAAGAGAGACGGGGTGGAATAGTTCGGTAGTGTACAGGAACAGACAGTGGAGGGAGGGGAATAAAAACAAAACCTTAGTATTTCATATACTAGCAGAAATTAGTCATAACATTCGCACAATGAATGCTATGAAGCTATTTTCGAGTTTGATTGACATTAATTAAATTCAGAAAATTTTATCATTTTCTACAAAGAGATTGTTTGTTGTTTTCTTGCTTTTTTTTTTTCTAAAGATTTAAAATAAACATGAGATTAAATAAACGATAAAAGAAAAAAATATATATAAAAACATGACAAGTAAGGTTTTGAAACATAACTTGGGAAGTATTCCTTCACTTCAGCTCATCATCATCGCTTCTGGACCACATGGTTATTGTCAACATCATTTCATTCAGATTTACTGTTACAGCATATTATTATGCATGTAAACACAAAACCATACAACAACAACAACAACCATATCACTCATTTAAAAAAAAAAAAAAATTAAATAAGTTAGAGCAACACTACAAGATCTGTTGAATATTGAACACTAATACCTAAACAATGTTTTGCAGCAGTAGCTTAAGATTTGCCATTAAGGAAAACAGGGATTTGCAAAATGTTATCAGTTGCCAGAGACAGCATTGCAAAAATGCACAGAAAAGAGATA
>NC_068989.1:10113489-10114419 GCF_001194135.2 Octopus bimaculoides
ATATATATATATATATATATATATACATATACACACATATATAAATATACATATACAAATATTAATATAAATATATAATTACACATGCATATATACTTATGGACACACATATGTATATGCATGTGTGTATATATATACGTTTGTATATAATAATATTAGGGATGAAAATCCAAATTTACAGGTAAAAACTCAATGAAATTCAATTTATCAGAAATTAAAATTAAATTAAGATTCACAGTATATAAATATATAAATATATAATTTAGAGAAAAGAACCAAGGTTCATGAACTCATCCATGAAAATCCAGTCACATATAGAAAAGATTAATAAGTAAATACACTAAACATAACTATATATATATATATATACGAGGGTACATGGGCTAGTGACAAGGGTGTTGCACTCGCGATCGTTAGATTGTGGTTTCAATTCCTAGACCAGGTGGTGTATTGTGCTCTTGAGCAAATCACTTAGACACCTAACGCATGGTACACGGTGCACCTGTTCAGACAATGTTGATCCCGATGGAGAGAGAGAGTGAGCTAATGTGCAGTATGAACATTTGATCATTATAAGCAAATCAGATGGGGATTTAGCTCACAGGTGATCTAAACGATCAGGTTCGCTGGGTAAAAGGTAACTAGGTACGCTGTGTAACAGATTACCAGGGCTCCAAGGTCATAGCTGAGACAGGAATTATGGAACTATTGTAGATTTCCAATATAGCAGATATATAGTTGTTAAAGAAGACAACAAACATTAAGGTAAGGCAAACATCTCAAGTCATATATGTTATTGTTATTGGAAAAATTCAAAGTCTTAAGCTGTTTCTCGGATATCCCAGAATTTTTCTAATAATAATAACGTAAATAACTTGGGATGTTTGTCTTGCCTTAACATTTGTTGTCCTCTTTAACAATTATATATAT
>NC_068989.1:10114547-10117424 GCF_001194135.2 Octopus bimaculoides
TATATATATATATATATATATATATATATATATATATATATATGTCTATATAGAAAGTACTTATGGAACAGACGACAGCTCCATAGGGCCTCTTGCTATTCAGGGTAAAATGTCTGTGCATGCATGAGTATGTATGCACATACATGTGTGTAAGTGTGTCTGCTTATTTTGACACCAATGCTAATTGTAGATGAACATCACCTGTATAAGCCCCATCTATATGTAATTATGCACATCTACATATGATTTACATATGTAGGTATATGTATATGTACATACATCAGTATGCATACATTTATATGCATTTATGCACACATATATATATATGCATATATGTCCATGTATGTATATGTGCGCATGTGTATATGCTAAGATACACTTGTATGTTTTTTGTAAGTGCATATCATCATCATGGAAAGCGGATGTCAAAGGATGGTGGTGGTGGTGGTGGTGGTGGTGGTGGTGGTGGTGATATGCACACATCAAGCTTTTACACGTGCACATATATGCTTGAAAAAATAAAGGCTAAAATTATTGAAGATAAATAATAAAAGCATACGTAAAAATGGAAAAAGCAAATAGAAAACAAAAACAGCATCAATATCAAATGTGTGTATATAGTCTAAGTTTGTATATTCTTCTATACTAATCTTCTCATTTATGTTCAAGTTCAGGTGTGTATTCTCATGTACAAATCTCCCTGTGTATGTATAATCAAACAGTGATCATCTATATGACAAGAGCTTCAATGGACATGTTTTTGTTTGTTTTTCCTATATAGCAAATAGTTCAGGTGTGTATATTTCTTTCTGTAAGTCTCATTATTCTCCCCTGTGTAAATGTGAAATAGAGAGGTGCACAGGTGTGCATATGTTCCTGATGCACCCAGGCAATGTCTATCAAGTTTGGAAATTTGACAAAGACGGCTTGTAAAAACTGTATATGAACCAGCATAATAAAAGGAAGCATGAGGCTGCAAATTAGCCATTGTTTGTAATACCTGTGTACTTAGGTAATAATTAAAGTGAGAGGATTCTGGCAGTACCATATATGCTCACAGACAGGTCACACTTGTTTTACCATAAATTTCCATAAAAGTCTGGGGGTGTGACCCATCCACTCAACATCAAAGAAATCTGAAGTAGATGGTGGTGTATCAGTAGTCGAGTTGATTATAAAGTCACTTCTGTAAAAATGTTTTAATATTTGTAAGCGTGGTAAGTAGCTTGCTTACGAACCACATGGTTCTGGGTTCAGTCCCACTGCAGGGCACCTTGGGCAAGTGTTTCTACTATAGCCTCAAGCCAACTAAAGCCTTGTGAGTGGATTTGGTAGACGGAAACTGAAAGAAGCCCGTCGTGTGTGTGTATATATATATATATATGTGTGTGTGTGTGTGTTTGTGTGTCTGTGTTTGTCCCCCCCCCCCAACATCGCTTGACAACCGATGCTGGTGTGTTTACGTCCCCCGTAACTTAGCAGTTTGGCAAAAGAGACCGATAGAATAAGTACTAGGCTTACAAAGAATAAGTCCTGGGGTCGATTTGCACTCGACTAAAGGCAGTGCTCCAGCATGGCCGCAGTCAAAATGACTGAAACAAGTAAAAGAGTAAAAAGAGTAAAGTTTTGAAATAAAGGTGAATATTTGATAATATATAGCAAATATTAGTTATATTTACATCATAAAGTGCGACCTATCTGTGAGTCAACCACAAATACCTACTTTGACAACCCAAAACTAAGGGTGTGACCTATCCATTGGTGCGACCTATTCACAAGTATATACGGTACATTCAAAATCTAAGTGGGTATCATTCATGTGACATGTCAACATTATAACAAAATGTAGATTATACAGCCAGCAAAATGAAAGTCTTTAGAATGTACCTCATCTGCTTAGGATCATTGTATATTAGTATATGATATTTCTCTGCTTGGACATAGAAGACAGTTGAAACCATTGCTATTTGGGGGCATTATTTAGATGACTGACTGATGAATTTTGTAGCTGTAGACACCTCTATCCTTCAGATGCCAGACATATTTAGAGAGTGAGGTTGCAGTTCTTTAGTCTTCATAAGTGTGCTGAATATACCTAATCTCAAAACATGTATTTGTATAGGTTAACTTTTTCTTTACAAAAACACAAAATAAATGCAAAATTGTCTCAACAATTGTATTTTAGATGCTGGAGAATTTAAGGGGCTTATTATATTTCATGAGACATTGTTTGTATATTACATTCAGAAAAAATATCAGAAGATATCTGTGTTTATATTTAAACTAATTGGTAACTATACAGTATAAACCCCCACCCCTTTTTTTTTTTTTTTTTTCCTGCAGGTTTGCAGTAATGCTCTGTTTAGAGTATGTCATGAATTTTTTTTTTCTGCAAATCTACTTTTATGTAGGGTACCATTATAATATAATATTCTGCAGCGTGGTTAACAATACTTTTTTGATAATTGGTAAGCTCTTTAGAATAATGTGTATATCTGATTATATGAGCAAGCCGATACATGTACATGGGTACATTTATGTGCATGCATGTGTATAAATGTGTATATATATATAAGCACACATGCAAAATAATGTAAGTATATGTATAAGAGTGTGTATTTGAATTTGAGTTCATGTGATTCTATGCCTGTACACATGTGTGTGTGCATGTGCACATGTAAACATATACACATGTAAGGCTGCATTATTGCAATTGTGTGCGCTTATGTAGGAATATGTATATTAACAGATAAGCATGTTTATGTATCATTTTCCTCCACCTTATCTATAAAGTGAAAATTTTCAAATTTTTTGTTTGTGTGGCCATCACAGTTATTTAAATTAGTCCTAGAAACTTAGATTTTTTTTTGCTATATA
>NC_068989.1:10118150-10127839 GCF_001194135.2 Octopus bimaculoides
AAAACAAGTATGGGTTTGCAGCAGGAAAGGTATCAAGCTGTAGGAAACTACTTCAACAAGCCTTATTTAATCAATGCCAGTGTGGGGGGGAAGTAGGTGTGAAAACAATAATGATCAGTGTGTGTGTGTGTGTGTGTGTGTGTGTGTGCGTGTGTGTGTGTGTGTGCGTGTGTGTGTGTGTGTGTGCGTGTGTGTGCATGTGTGTGCGTGTGTGTGTGCACATGCATGCGCACATTAAACCAATGAAGAAGGATGGGTCTGAACATATACACAGATGCATGTAAGATGTGCATACACATACACACACACACGCAGAGCCCCCTCAAACACATACATACATACATACATACATACAGAGGAGAAGCCTCTGAAGTTGCAACACGTATTGATTCTTTTTCTCAAACATCATCAACAACAACAATATCCCCCACTGTTGTGCATGTAACATGTTGAGCTTATTAGAGCCTTCCTTGTAACCATGTATTCTTTTCTATAGCAATGGCAAGCTTTGCTTATCAAGTGAAGAAGCCATCAGCTCAGAACTATCATCACATCGCTAGATCTTTGAGAAAATAACAACTACAAAAGATAAATACAAGAGCTATGTTGTAACAACATTGTAAACCTAAGCCGCTTATTCAAATGATGCACTGTCAAAGCTATTTGAGGTAAATATTCTTGCTAACTGGCAAACTGTCACTATTTCTCTCCACCACCACAAAGACAGAGAGAAGAAGAATGACTTCTGGAGATAGATCATTGATTCCAAGCCAATCAGCTCTTTACCCTGCAACCCTCCTACACATCTATTCAGTTTCTAATGAATCAAACAGGTTTTTACTTAACCAATACGATTTCTAACAAATAAGAAGCTTCTTGCGAATGCTTTTCCTCCACCAAAACAATCTTCCCTTTTTTAGTTTTGTTTCCTTTGTATTTTATTTTCTATTATTTCCATCCCTTTATCTCTTAGCTAACAAGAAGATCACAGTGCAAGCAATTATCTCTACTAAAACCAAAGAAATCCTCCTCTCTCTCTCCCACACACACACACACACACACACACACACAGCTAGGAGCGAGAGAGGAGGAGGGATTACTAAATAACTCAATCGTCCACCTACAAGCTTACGGTTTCAAAGTTGCAGCATGGAAAGTACAGAACTTCCCAAGATTACGCAGAGATAAATGCCCACATGAGGTAGGCTACATCTGTAGGTGGGGAACCAAATGATACCTAAAACAAAACAACAAAACAAAACAAAACAAAAACAAAAAAAGAAAAAAATCTTAAATTTGTCTTTCAAGAAATTTCCTCCATCAGAAACAACAAAAGCAACACCACACATGTTAACAGCTCCCCACATGAGCTGAAAACAAATAAAAAAATGAATACATTTACCAGCTTTTCATGTGCATTACAGCACACTTTTGCAACATTACATATAAGACCTCTCCCTAGTTTAATTTATTAGTAGAATAAGATAATGACTGAAAGGAACTTTAGTAGTCAGTTAGTATTCCTAAAATTGTTCAAATGTTTATAATTATGTCAACATTTTACTATTTATGTTGCATACCTCAAAAGCATTAGCATTAGGAGAATTTAAACTTATTTAAACTTAGAGTTCTATATTTGAGAGATGAGGAATTAGGTACAGTATTTACATTATTCACATTTGACAGATATTTATCCTCGTCTGTTGTTAACACAACGTTTTGGCTGATGTACTCTCCAGCCTTCATCGGGTGCCCTGGGGGAATTTGAACCTGGGTTCTCATTCCTAATAATAATAATAATAATAATAATAAAAATAATAATAATAATAATAACAACATCGTAAAAATACCTTAGGAATGAGAACCCAGGTTCGAAATTCCCCCAGGACACCTGATGAAGGCTGCAAAGTATATCAGCTGAAACATTGCGTCAACAACAAACAAGATGAGGACAAATATCCGACTAATGTAAATAATGTTATTTAAACTTATTTTAAACTTTTTTCATGCACCCAGTCATGAACTGATTTTCATTTTTTAGCATTAATTCACAAAAACTGCTCTGTGTACAGAGAAAGCCTCAAATACCAAGGCATGTCTTCCAGAAAGAACCCTGACATAATAACTGTGCCGTATTGTTGTCATGTGGCATTTGTACTTTAATGGCTTGGACTATTTTGCTAAAATGGTTTGGCTTAGATTCCAATGAGTCAGATTCAGTAGGAAGATTTGTAGCAATGGCATTAACTCATATTTGAGTAGTAGAACTGTAGTCAATGATTGAGCCTCTTCCTTTTGATGCATATAAAGGGTGCCAGTGCCTAAGATGGCTGTTCAGGCCAGTGGTGATATACAAGAGCCAGGAGGGGGCATTTATTGCAGGGCAGAGTTGGTGAGAGATGAGGAAGTATGCGTCACACATTGCATCTTCAATGTTTGATCTCTGCTTCTTAACTCTGTTATTTTTCCATCAGGTCTGTTCCCTTGACGATGACATGTTGCCACCTTGGGCAGTCCTTGATGACTGTCTCCCAGATATTTGGGTCAATTGAGCAGCAGAGGAGAGTGTCCTTGAGGTGGTCTTGGAAACAAAATTTGGGGGCTCAATATGGTCTGGTACCCCAGGCCAACTCTGTAAAAAAAGAGTTGACGGGGAAGGCAAACGTGAGGCATGCGTATGATGTGTCCCGACCAGCGGAGACAGTGTTGTGTGAGAAAGAACACTGACAAAACTCTGTTGTATTGTTGCCATACAGCACTTGTACTTTAATGGCTTGATTTCTTCGCTAAAACGGTTCAGCTTAGATTCATTCCTATGAGTCAGATTCAGTAGGAAGATGCAATCATAACAATTTTGCTGGTAAAGTAAGTTTTAAACTCCTAGCATCAAAACAAATAACAAGTTCTGCCAGTCAATTATATGTCCATAATTTATCAGTTAATCCTTGCTTGTAAAAAAGATTAATCTTCAGAAATACTATTAGAAATTAATGTACAGGAGGAAGGACTTGATCGATAAAAGTTGTCAGTGATAATCAGCTTCTGTATGAAATTATATGTTTTTTTAATAACTCTTTAGGCCAGCAGATTTCTGATTGAGAGTGATATATTATGGTGTCCCAACTGGGTAATATACACACAGAGAGGTAACTGAAGCTTGCATATGAAGTCATAAATTAACCAAAAATAAACAGATCTAGTAAGCAAACCTCTTCCAAGACAAACTGCAGAAGCTGACGCTTATGATGACTGTATCAGTTCAGATTTGTGAATCTGTAAATATGCTAAATAGTCATCTTGTGTTTCAACATCTATTATTTTTCTGATGAAGCACATAAATGATAGTTATTACTGTACAATAAAACAAAGTATTGTTAATTTGGCCTCTTGCTTCAACTAACTCATCTACAGAACGTCATCTTTTCTTTTTCTTTTTCAAATGTGCTGTAAAGCAACTTTGATATGCAATTGTGTCTGCAAATCTGATTTGAAAAAAATTGCTATATTCACAATAAATCATTGGCCGTTCTTCTATTGATTTGCAGAGGAAAAAAAAAAAAAGAAGAGAAAGAGACGAAATGAAAAGAAACTAACATGACATATACTGTGTTACAGACACTGGCATCTTTTTGTAGTAGTAAAGTTAAGAAAACTGTCAGGATAGAATTACATAGTTTTATTTTTGCTTGTTTTTAGTTCTTTTTTTTTTTTGCTTTTTTTTTTCCTGTGGATTTTATGACCACCAGTTAAGAGTAAGAGCCAATCAGAAAGAGGAAAGAGAGAGAGAAAGAGAGAGCAAACAATGACGTGAATTAAAAAATCATATGTTACTTATAAAGAGATATAGCCGCTAAGTGACAGTCTTAGTGCTGCTGTAGTAGCAATAACGCACTGCTAGTGCATACAAAATGGTCCCAGTAACAGTGACACTTGCATTAGCTTAACAAATGTCCCAGGCATCAGGTTGGTCATACAAAGCTGACATTCCAATGCAATTCTCAAGACAATGGCAAAGATAAAACATGCGGAAAACTGAAGTGTTGGAAGAATGAAAATAGATTGTTCATAGAGAAATTGATAGGAAACATTTTGCCTGGGGAAAGAGAAGATTGGTCAGGGAAAGATAAAAAGAATGCAATTTGTTTAATACAACAGACTAAAAGTTCAAGATGGAAAATGTCTGGAAGCACAGAATAGTGGCGTGCTGAGAAAACTTCATCCCAAAACTCATGCAACTTAAATAAAATTTAGCTGTATGTGGAAGGAAGGAGTAGGTATATCAGATTTTGTGTATGTGTGTATATATATGTGTGTATGTGTGTGTGTGTGAGAGAGAGGGGGGGAGAGAAGCATCAGATAAAGCAACATTTTATGATTGACTCCATATCTGTTTGTTCTTTGTTACATGTAGGAGAGCTCTAGGAAAGATTTTAATGAGTTATGACAATAAGTAGTCTTAGATATTTGTTGTTTTGAGTCATTAAGAACTTTCTAAAAGATTAATTGATTTTGGGGAGGAAGAGCAGGAGGGGAAGTGGGGATCATATCAGAAAAATATTCTTTTGATATTCACTAAAATTGCATATTCTCTACATGCTAAAAGCCAGACTATCTCAATAGCTGAGATCTAGTTTTCAAGAACAATTTGCAGTGCCACTTGTACTAAGAGAAAGAGAATTGTAAAACTATTCAGAAATAACTAAACATTATTCTAATGTTGTAAAGAATTCTATTGTAATCTATTCTCCACTATACTGTTACTCTAAGCAGAAATAAAACTTTGTGTCTTTAGAATAATTTTGTTTAGAAACTAAATTCTTGAATGCAGACATATTATAATTATAAACATTTAAAAGTAAAACAATTAGTATTTATGATTTGAAGAAGTAGAACAAATCTACCTCCTTCATTTCATTCATTAATTCAGTCATATATTTATTTATTTATTTATTACATAAACAGTTGTAGTAGAAGCAGAGGTTACCAAGGTCAGACAGAACAGAAGAAAATCTCAGTTTTATGAGGTGAAAAAGAAAGAAAAAAACAAGAGAGAAGCAGTGGGTGATAAAACAAGTACCGGTGTTAAATAAGCAGCTAGCTATGAATAATATTTAGGAACCAAGAAAATCCCAAAATCAGGATAGTATGAAGGATCAGCAGCCTAAAGTTTGAAAAAGGAAGGTATGCAAGTTTGGAAAGACGCAAATCGACAAGACTCTTACCGATTCGGATGGTTGCCAGAGAAATCGGTTGATCTCGTATCACTAGGACCTGCTTGAGGTCTGGAAATAATAAAATGTGCACATGTAACATATCTTATTCCTGGGACTTGCTTGAAGCAAAATAAACCAAGGGGGCTGGGAGAATAAATAAAAACTCAGAGAAAATTCTGAAAAATTAAATTTCAAAATCAAAACTGAAAATCAAAAAGGTGTAAATTAAAACTGAAAATAAAATAAAATAATATGAACATAAATAATTAAAAGAATTGAAAATACAGAATTTAGTACAAACTAAACAGAAAGCAGGGTGTCTTCAACTAATTTAGTGCACTCTGTAAATAACCAATTTATTAATGCGAAAGTCGAGGGGAACTATGGTTTAGCTACATGTATGTATTTTAAATATATCATTATCATCATCATCATCACCATCATCCATTTTTCCATGCAAGAACTTTCTTTGTCTCAACTGTCTTTTGGTGTACTTTTATAGTCAGTACATTCCAACCTTGACCTCTCTCACATTTTCACCAGCAATCATCCATTTTCCTTACATTTTGAGCTCCACGCTTGTTTTATTTAAGAAACAATTACGTATTTCATACTCACCTCTTTCCAAGTTCTTTCTAAGGAAAGAGTAAACTTGTCATTAAGTTCACATCTTTCTCGCAAAAAAAAGGATTAGCTTAAAACAGATTGGAAGTCAGATCACTAATGCTTCTCAATAGAGTATTAGAGAAAGGTGAAAAGCATGAATAAAGTGATGACACTTACCTGCCAAACCAGGCTTAACAGATGCCTTAGTCTTATCTCTATTATTTCTACAACTAAACAATAAATGAGGTGAGCAGGTCATTGAATGTTGTGACAATGATGTCAACCACAGAAGATGGTTGCTGCTCCCCCTCAAAAAGAGGAAAGAAGCTCAACAGATCACAGCATAATAACTGCAGTTTTCTGAATTCTATTTTGAAAGGTTCTAGATGTGAACTTGTGCAGGGAAACAGATTTTGTAGTATCATGTGAAGGCCATTATGCCAATATCAAACACATGCACTGACTTGTTTTCACTGATTATTATTATTATTATTATTATTATTATTATTATTATTATTCAGTAGTTTTATTTTTATAGCGTGCCTTGGGTATGTGCTGTGGTTTGCTGTGGTGCTCTTATGGTTACTGTATTGAAAGTGTTTTGCGTAGGATGTGTGCAGTGCCCAGTAGTGCAATTTTCTGTATGTTATATATATTTGTAAGTCATGGTGTTTTTGTTATGTATTTGTCTGAATATTTTTTTATTATACCTAAGGCACCTACTATGATAGGAATTGTTTCTGTTTTTAGATTCCACATTCGAGTTACCTCTATTTCAAGGTCTTTGTATTTTGAAAGTTTCTCCATTTCTTTTATGGAAATGTTGCTGTCTGCTGGTATTGATACATCAATTAGAAAGCATTTTTTTCCTTCATGATCTTTGACAACTATATCTGGCCTATTGGCCTTAATTCCTCTATCTGTGTGTATTGGCATATCCCAGAGTAAGGTTGCTTTCTCGTTTTTTGTGACCTTTTCTGGCGTGTATTTATACCATCTTTTTTCTGTTGTTATTCCATAGTGTTGGCATAGCTTATTATTATTATCATTATTATTATTATTATTATTATCAGTCAATTAGTTAACCATTTAGCCAATTAACTCATTGACTGTGACTAATCATTGAGTCAATCGATCAATCAGCAGGGGTCTGTTTCAGATTTGTCTAGACAAGCGGTTCTCAATTGGGGTCCATATGACCCTTGGGGTTCCACGTATAAGATTCTGTCATTAAAATTTATGTGCAATAAATCGTTTATACATCTATAATGCACAAAATATTTTAACACTTGTTAAATACAATTTCTAATAATATTTAATTATAAAAATACATTTTTCTTTTTTTGAAACATAGAGGTAAAAAAAATGGTTGAGAATCACTGGTCCAGATAGACTTGAAACAGACCTAGAGTAGAAAGAGCATGTCATTGATGAGATTGCAAATGATAACGAAAGGACTTTGACAAACCTAGCCAATTGATTGACCAAACATTTAATCAATCTCAATTAGTTAAATGCTTAAAAGTTAATGAAATGACTAATTGTAAAATAAAGAAGTCAAATAGAACCAGTGCATGTGTTCATTATTGACATAATGACCTTCCCAAGATACAACAAAAAAAAAAGTAATTGCTCCAACACATAAAAGTGTATTGAGGTAGTTCATGATCAATCTCATGCAAAAGTTGATCCTATTTGTCCCAATCATTTTTTATTGAAATCAAGTAAGAGTGGTGACGGTGATTGTGAGACCTGACCTACTACCATAATTTGCCAAATAAGATCCTCACTGCGTTTCTGAATCATTTGGAGATTAGCCCCCTTCCCCCTTCACAATGCCTATAACACTTCCGTTGTAAACTACCTACAATCATTTAAGATTCATGGTCACAGACTACACATACACACAAGCACATGCATTTCTGGCCAGAGCTGGTTGGGACAAACTCACCAGCGCTCATCTTACCAGGACAACATTAAAACATATGTTATGTTTTCCAATCTTCTAAACATCCTTAGACATCACACCTACACAAAGAACAACTACTTATGTTCATACATGTAACTCACAGAAGATAGTCAATACATTTAATCTGATACAGAATATACATACCCATTCTACACACACAATTAAGTTTACCAGTTCTTTAATAATACTCCAATAATTTACAACATAGTCAATATGATGATATCACCAGATTCTTAAGTGCATGGCGTTTTTTGCCACATCAGTTTGCACGCAAATAGGTTATGTAGATATGTAGGCAAACTTGAAGAAGAAATATGAATTATCAAGTTATCACCCATTAAATTTCAGACTGCTCACAACCACTACAGCTTCCCCAAATAACAGGTTTCTCCTCATCTTTCCAGTTGAACTTCACATTTAAAATAATAAAGCAGAAAGTCAACACATGATTACCTGTGACTTTTATTTTTGTATGAATGAATATGAGTGAGCAGAGAGAGAGAGAGAGAGAGAGATAGAGAGGATGTGTGTGTGTGTGGTGTGTGTGTAAAACAAGCAACATTTATTTTTCACTTATTTTCATTTACTTTAAGGTTGTTTTGTTTACGATCTCTCCCTTTCCACTCTCTCCATCATTTACTGTCGGCTATAAAGAGATTCTCATCAAATGCTAACCCTACAGTCTATTATTATATTGATTCTATCTCCGACTGAATACAGTTTATAGACTGAATTTGATTGTTTGGCTTTTTAATATACAAAACCAGGGTGGGTGCAGACCCAATCATTTGTAGGCTTTTTCTTCAATAACACAGCAAAAGAAATGCAACAGAAATACACACACACAGACAGACACAAGCACATACTTGTAGATAGGAAATAGCAACAAACATAACATAGTAAACGCTAAGACAGAGCGAACTGCTGAGGAATGCAGTTCAAATCTTAAAGTTCAAAGTATTTTATCTGAAATTCAGTTACAGAATGCTCGGTTACACTATCCATTCCTCTACCACACAATTCCTCTCTGGGGACTTTTAAAAATATTTAAAACCACTACATCTAACAAATTTTATACATAACCACACATACATACATACACATACACACATGCATGTATGTATGTATATTGTGTGTATATAGATAGAGAGCAAGGGAGAAATGGAGAGCAAAGGTTACAGTTTACAAAGTAATTTTACAATATTTGTATAAACACTGATAGACAGAGCGAGCAGTAGTGAAAAGGTCAGCAAAATGATGCATCTCCTTTCAGTTGTCATAGTTGCTTTTTCTGCTGTATTTCGTTTCGTTTTGTTTTGTTTTTTTTAGAGCAAAAATTTTTTGATATCTAAATAGTGTTTAGAGTATTGCTGTCTCTTGAGGTGGAATACTGCCACAGACTGATAGCATTATCTTGATTAAAGACTGAGACATACACACACACACACACACACACACATGTACAAATACGCACGCACTGCATACTAAGTGTATAAGAGTTGGCATGCATGTATATTGTGTGTGTGTGTGTGTGTGTGTGTGTGTGTAGCAAGGAAGATCAGAAGGAGAATATATAGTGGGTATGTATGTGGGAAAGAGAGGGAAGGAAATGCATAAATAAAGGGAGAGAAAGAGGGGTAGAGAGAGAGAGAGAGAGTAAGCAATGTGTGGATGATGTAAGAAACAGGGGTGTACAAGGAGGGAGAGAGAGTGTGTGTGTGTGTGTGTGTGTGTGTGGATGATGTAGTATGAAAAGCAAGTGAGTGCAAAAACAAAGAGGAGAGGAAGATGCAACAAGAGGCTATCAGAGAAGAGATAGAAGAGAACAGTGGAAGTGTGTGTGTGTGTGTGTGTGTGTGTGTGTGTGTGTGTGTGTGTGTGTGTGTGTGTGTGTGTGTGTG
>NC_068989.1:10132760-10135939 GCF_001194135.2 Octopus bimaculoides
TCAGATCTCTGACCAGCAAACTGATGTGATGCCACTTTCGCTTCATTCCGTATCTCACAGGAAACTTACTACTTAAAAAAAAAATGAAACACAAACACACAGGTTTATAAACACGCATGCACACATGCACAAACACACAGGCACAAACACACACGCACAAACACACACATATATACAGAGTAGTTAATTTTGATCACAGTAAGATAGTATTTTCATAATCCATTGCAAACTTCTTGAGAGACATTTATCAATAAATATCAATAATGCTTCCCAATATTGAGAAGATTTCAGCAAACACAGGCACCATATGCATTCACAGATTTTACACTGGTGTGAATAATTTCAATTAACTTTGCTTTATAGAGGAATGTCAAGAAAAAAACAAAAATATTTCAAAAACAGTAAAAAAAAAAAAAAATGCAGATAAATAGAAGCTAGTAATGAATTAAAGTTTCTATTCATTATTTAGTTATTTATGTTTATTTATTTTTATTTATTTTTATTCATTTATGAATTAAAGTGTAAATAAATTTATAATTTTTTTTTCCTCCCCATAAAATGAGTCATTGATAAATATATTAAGATCTCAGATAATGGCTACTTATGGCAATTGAGGTTTTCTAACTTGCGTAACATTACAATTGAAAAATCTTTATCAGATTCCTAGTTGACTCTTCTGCTTTCAATATTTCCCCAACTTCCAGCGAAAGTGTTTAATGTACGTGAAGGAGAGGAGCAGCAGTTGCAGCAGCATTAATGATGATGAAGAGTCTGGAAGCAAGGCTGTTGCCACTAAGAAGTTAAAAGTTTTTGGCGACATAAGTTCACAACTCAATTTTGAATTCACAGATTGAATTCACATATTTCGTCTCCCTGTCGTCACTAACACCAAAGGAAAAGAATGAACACCCTCGACATAGCATTTCTTTTCCTCTGTAGATCTAACAGCTCTGGTGCTTCCCCAGCCCCTACCAACACCACTCCCTGAAAGCTAGAACTGATCTAATGTTTGCTTACATAAGTAAATCAACAAATGAAGAAAACAGAGGAGTAAAAGGGAAAATGAAATAACCTTCATATATTTCAGGTACAAAACAAATCATCAGAAATGAACACCTTGACCCTTTAGCATTTAAATTGACCAATATCTGGCCCAAATATTCTACCTGCTTTACGTTCAAACAAGCCAAGTCTGGCCTCTTGCACTTATCCTTTTATGTTATTCTAAATACAAACAACCACATCATTGAAAGCTTCAAGATAATGCACAATTAATATAAAACAATCCTTTCTACTAAAGGCACAAGGCCTGAAATTCTGGGGGAGGGGACTAGTCAATTACATCAACCCCAGTGTTTCACTGGTGCTTAATTCATCGACCCTGAAAGGATGAAAGGCAAAGTCGACCTCGGCGGAATTGGAACTCAGAACATAGCAACAAGCGAAACACCGCTAAGCATTTCGTCCAGCATCCTAATGATTCTGTCAGCTCGTCACCTTTTTTAATATAAAATACGAATAAATAAGCATTGCACTTGACAGAATAATCTGAAAGCTAAAGGGTTAAAGAAAGTCTACATCAGTGGTTCTCAACCCCTTTTTTACATATGGACCCATTTGATTTCTATTTTACCTGGATGAACCTTCTTAGTCATCTGATACTCTTTTACTCTTTTACTTGTTTCAGTCATTTGACTGGGGCCATGCTGGAGCACCGCCTTTAGTTGAGAAATTTGACCCCAGGACTTATTCTTTGTAAGCCTAGTACTTATTCTATCGGTATCTTTTGCCGAAATGCTAAATTACAGGGACGTAAACACACCAGCATCGGTTGTCAAGCGATGTTGTGGGGACAAACACAGACACACAAACACATACACATATATATATATACATATATACGACAGGCTTCTTTCAGTTTCCGTCTACCAAATCCACTCATAAGGCTTTGGTCGGCCCAAGGCTATAGTAGAAGACACTTGCCCAAGGTGTCACACAGTGGGACTGAACCCAGAACCATGTGGTTGGTAAGCAAGTTACTTACCACACAGCCACTCCTGATGTTTAGAAAAATATTATATTTTTATAATTAACTCTTATTAAGAACTACATTAAAAAATTTTTTTATATTTTGTGTATCGTAGAAGAATAACCAATTCATTACAAATAAATTTTAACTAAATCTAATATGGACCCCCAAGGGCTTTTTCGGACCCCAACTGAGAACCACTAGTATATGTAGATACTGGTGTATTGATCACTGTATGGGCATTGATCCTACTTTGTCCACATAGAGTTGGTTGTTCATTTCTGATGATGGGCCTTTGTGCCTGAAATATATAAAGGTTATTTAAGTTTTCCTTTTGCATTGTTAGAAGCTCTCATTCTTCGTTATTTGTTATTTGACTTCTGTATCATAATGCTTCCAGCAAACTACAATGCCTTTCTTTGCTTACAGATTCTGAAGTTCGTTATTACTTGGTTTTTTTTTTCTTCTTTTTTTCATAAAGAATATTTAAAATTTCCAACTGAGAACAACCATTAACTTGAGCATGCAAACACACATACACATAGAATCTATTGTGATATTGTAAGAAAGAAGCAGAGAGAGGGAGAGAGAGGGAGAGACAGAAAGACAGAGAGTACGTGGAGGAAGAAGAAAAAAACCAGTAGCTGAGGCATGAATAGAGTGAGATTTTATAGGAAGAAGTATATCAGTACATCAGCCCAGCCACACCAGGAAACTTTGTAAGAATAAGCAACAGCCACCAAGAACACAATATCATGTGATTTTTTCACAATAAATCTCCCCAGATATGGATGGGAATGGGGTGGGGGTGGGGGGATAAGTAATGTAATGGAGGTGCTGGTTACACGTATCAATAACCGATTGTATTTCTTAGGTGTTAAATAAAAAGCATCCCATCGATCTTGTTTCGTTCTCCACATGTAATGCGGTTGTATAAATGCAGGAGTTACAAGCGAACCCGCTGTAACTCAAAGAGGTTCCGTCATTTAAGTTAATGCACATCTTCACCTAGCAACAGTGAACTTGTTGCCGGTTTTTGATTTGGTGAACGAGTCAAACCAGTTTCACAGGTCACTGTGTTATAATATGCAATTTATATAATTCTTGATATATATATATATATATATATATATATATATATATATATACA
>NC_068989.1:10136873-10144056 GCF_001194135.2 Octopus bimaculoides
CAGATGGACAGAGGGATGGAGGGAGGGAGAGAGGAAAAAAGAAAGAAAGAAAGAAAGAAGCCAAAGCTGACATCAGTGAGATATGAACTCGGCACATAAAGAGCCTGAACAGAAACTTGCAAGGTATTCTGTCTGTTGCCCTAACAACGCTGCCAAACATGTGTGAAATTAACACCTGACTGAGGCTCCAAAAGAATAAAATTATTATTACTTTTAACTTATTTACTGCTAAAATTGATCCTCAAACGAGCTACGAGATTACTTAGAAATGATTAAACAATCTATTTGTTCTTCTGGCACTGGCACCTCTACATTTAGAACTGATTGCAAGTAAAATTAAATGATGTTGTTGCAAGCGTTGTTGATGCTGTTGTTGATGAGGAGGATGCTGACAACGACGACGATGATGGCAATGACAACGTCATTCTACCTTCTCTTCAGATTTTAATTACACACACACACACACACACACACACATGCGCAAGCATGTACACATACACGGGCACACGTACATACCTTAAGCAAAGCAATTTCAGCAAGACTCTCAGAGATGCAAACAACACCTTCTTGTCTAAACAATCCACAATATTTTACCTTGTATCTTTAAAGTTATAATAATAATGCTGATCGCCCACATTAATAATAACAAATTTTGCATTGCCGCAGGACAGCATATTTGTAGGGAGAAAGTCTAATCAACTGATAAAAATGCCAGAAGGACAAAATGTAAAGCTGAACCCCATAATATTTGATGAACCCAGAACAAAGATGGACAAAACTAAATACTGAAACTACTCTCATTAACAACAGAAATAATTTGTTTAGTCATTTATACACAGCTCAATGATCTCTTACAGCCAACCACTCAATAAAGGACTAGAAGTATAGCTGCTGTGTTTTGTCCAGTGAAGCAGGTTTAGGTGCTTCGCCCACGAGCACAACATAACAAAAGTTGTGAAATCTAAATTAAAGATAACAATGTGGTTAGTAATCCAACACCTAAACATTATTGTCTGTTTCTCTGGAAACACGGGTGTTTTGTTCATCGTTCTTAAACAAACCTTATTCAGGGACCTTTTGAGTGCGATGGGCTACTCAACCTGAAGAAAATTCTAACAGGGCCCCACCTGTGAGGTCATGCATTGTTCATCTTAATATAAGATCACCATGTTGTGCACATATGATTGCGATGCCTGGTGTACATTTGTCTGACGGGTAGTCATGATAGGTATATTGGGCTTCATATATTTGTACCCCAGTGTTACTTTGATGGCATGCACTGCACTCTCATATAATAATAATAATAATAATAATAATAATAATAATAATTAGATAGCTGAAAAGAACAGTTAGCATGGTACCGTAGGCTCCAACAAAACCGGAGATAAAAAGAATAATAATAATGATAATAATAATAGTTCCAATATAAGCACAAAGCCAGAAATTTTGTGGGCAGTGGGGTACAGTGAAGTATATTGAACCCAGAACTTGACTAATTCTTTAATTTTTCAACCCCAGGAAGAGGGGAAGGCAAGGGGCTGTGAAAAGTTCCCGGTTTTGGGTAAAGGAAATACAGGAGAATCAGTTAATTATGATGAATGATTTTGATCAACATATTCCCTTCTCAGATCCAAGCACTTATTGCAGTGGTCCTTCAGTTTTTTGAAGCCCTGGAAAACAACCCAGAAAGTTAGCCTCCAGTCAGGCCATTTGTGATACCCTTAAAGCGAAGAACTTTTTCCCCCACCCCCTCATGTGTGTGTGTGTGTGTGTGTGTGTGTGTGTGTGTGTGTGTGTGTGTGTGTGTGTGTGTGTACTACTATATATATTTGCTAAATGGTGTAATGCATTTGGTCCCCCCACTACAACTGATTCCACTTATCAACCATCCTTATATAACAATGGTGATGATGATTTCTTTCGTAGGCCACAAGGACCCAAAAACAATACAAAGATGAAATACAAAGAGAAACAGAAAACATTGGGGGTTTTATAACAGGTAACAGGGTGAGACTGACAAAGGTATATCAATAAATTAATAATAACAATAAAAATAATAATAATAATAATAATAATAATAATAATAATAAATAAATAATAATAATAAACAATAATACAAAATAACACTTACAGCATGGAATGACAAAATAAAAACAACAAACAATCACTAAAATGGGGTGGGAGAACCACTTAGTATACTCCAGGGGTACCAAACACATTATCCCAGATTACCCTAGCACGCTAAAGACAATTGCCTTCTTACCAACCTACAGGTGTATAGTTCTTATGGCCACACCAATTTTACCATTCACACTTCTTTCATAATTATGAGAGAGCAGCACCACCTCTCTCTCTTTCTCTCTCTCTCTCTCTCTCTCAAACTTACATCTCAAGTGGTATTTGAAGACGGTGATGAGAGTTTAGCCTGACAAGAAAATACTCTATCCACAAATCATTCAACCGTACCTACCGTAGAACTTGCTTGACCAGCAGACAGAAGACTATCTGCTCTTACTTCTCAATCCAGAATACCAAATGCCCAACTTTAGACTGCACAAGACCCAGGATTTCAACTAACTCAAAGAGATGAGCTGTGAAAAGAATGTCACACAATGAGTGACCACACCTGTCCACTATCATCATCATCCATGATGTACCATGTAAAAAGCACCCATTTTAGTGATACATAGAAAGCACACATGCCAGTGTCTCATAGAAAGTACCTTGTGCTGGTACCATGTAAAAGCAGCCATGCCAATGCCAAATATAAAGCACCTATGCTGGTGCCATGTAAAAAACACTTAGTACATTCTGTAAAGTGGTTGGCATTAGAAAGAACATCCAGCCATAGAAACCATGCCAACTGCAGCCTTGTGTAACTCTCAGGTGGCCAGCTCCTGTCAAACAATTCAACCCATGCCAGCATGGAAAATGTATGTTAGATGCTGCTGATGATGATTCTCTGCCAAGTGTCAACCTCAGGATATACCAGTTCATGGCATTCTGAGGCTCCCTTATATAGATGGCTGCTAGAAGGGTCTTTCCTTTCCAGATGACATATTAAAAACCCACCAATATGTTCAAGTTAATTTCTTATTTCTTTATTGCCCACAGGGGGCTAAACATAGAGGGGACAAACAAGGACAGACAAAGGGATTAAGTCGATTACATCGACCCCAGTGCATAACTGGTGCTTATTTAATCAAACCCGAAAGGATGAAAGGCAAAGTCGACCTCGGCAGAATTTGAACTCAGAACGTAGTGGCAGACGAAATACCACTAAGCATTTTGCCCGGCGTGCTAACGTTTCTGCGAGCTTGCCGCCTTGTTCAAGTTAATTTCTGTTCTTATCAACACCTCTACTTTTCACTAATATAATTTTCTTTTTTTTTTTTTTTTTTTTTTTTTTTTTTTTTTAACAGCAACAAATTCATAAAATACATAAACAGGTAAATTTCAAGAGTGGCTCCAACAGAGTTTAAGAAAAGAAAAAAGAAAAAAAATCAAGCAAACTCCTGGTTCTTTGAATGAGAACAGAACTGCTTTTGGAACATTTAAAAAGTAACATGCACTGTAAAAGAAATTAATTTTAGTACATAATTATTGAATGCAATTACAAGAAACAAGAGCTGTTAATTAGGTTTAAGGTCAATCTTGGGGTGGGCAGGGAGATCGTAAGGAACTGACATGCAATTTGTTCATGACTAAAGAACCGAAATTAAAAACTCATAGACTTAAGAAGATATGCTTGTGCAGGGCTAGACTGACACACTATCTGTGCATGTTCCAATAATTATATCCTAAAACCATTTAGAACAATGAACGTACAGACTCAGAGCCATGTTGTTATATCATTCCAACATCATTATGATATTGATGCTTTGCCAATTCAAAGATCTTTAAGAATTAGTAGTAGTGGTGGTGGTGGTGGTATTATTATTGATGATGATGATGATGATGATGATGATGAAAGAAGAAGAAAAAGAAGAAAAAGAAGAAGAAGAAAAAGAAGAAAAAAAAGAAAAAGAAGAAGAAAAAGAAGAAAAAGAAGAAAAAGAAGAAGAAGAAAAAGAAAAAGAAGAAGAAGAAGAAGAAGAAGAAGAAGAAAAAGAAGAAGAAAAAGAAGAAGAAGAAGAAGAAGAAGAAGAAGAAGAAGAAGAAGAAGAAGAAGAAGAATGGCAACAATAGTAATAATAATAATAACAATGATGATAATGAATATTATTGAAGAGAAAAGAAAAAGCACAACAGTACTGTGCTGCCAAAGTGTAAGTATAAGTTAGCATTCAGCTTTGGTTTTATGCATATTTTTAGCTTATGTTTATCAATTGACATGAGCGCTAATGTATCTGTATAAGACATTTGGCAGAGATTTTTAGAAATACTAGATTGCTGTTGATAAAGAAAGAGAAACTGCAGACAATTGAAAAACAACATTTATCTTTCCTTCTTTTTTTTTTTTCTCTCCCTGAATATTTCTACTTAAAAGGAATTAAAACCATGACAGATGACAGAAATTATGATATTATTGCTAATATAGAAACAAACAAAACAAAACCAAGTAAACGACAACAACAAGAGGAAAAGAAAAAAAAAAAAAACTAATTTAGCATTAGTGAGATGAGGAAGATGAGAAGGAAGAGGAAGAAGAAAAATCAAGACCAGAAAAAAAAAAAAATAAATAAATGAAACTAGGATAGGAATTGACAGAAAAATGAAAACAAAAACCTACTTATTGCGAACATTCGGAATGTAGTCATGTGGAAAAAAAGAAAGCCAACAAAACGAGTAATAAGTTAATGGAAATTGATTTTAAGGTGTCAGCTGATGATGAGGAAGAAAAATGGGTTCATTATTACTGTAGCTAGCTTGTTGATACTCTGCAATGTGAATATGGAAGGTTTGAAGTGTTGAAAAACATAGGGAGAGTGCTGACAATAAAGAGACAACACCTGATGAATGGAACCAAGATGGTCCCTCTATCTTGTTATGTGTCAATTATAATGATTGGTACCGTTACTGACAGAATGTGTTCAGGACATGTAGACGGCCTTAGCTTTAGCTCTTTTCTACCTAAACGTCAACGGCACCCCATCCTCTCCATGCTATACAGTGTATTCTCTGTACAGATCTGCCTTAGCTAAAACTGATGTTTCCATTTGTTCTTGTTTCGTTTTGGAGTTTTCTGCCCCTCTCCCCAAACCAATTCAGCACTGTTTAACCTGAAACATCAGCACTACTACTACTACTACTACTACTACATCGTGACTCGATGAGGCAGGTGGACTAGCAGAATTTAAAAGACAAACACCTCTCTCCAATCACACTCCTACATCAGTTTTTTTTTTGTTTTTTTTTTTAAGTACACACTAGAAACGTAATGTAGTCCTAGATACATTATGCCTGGAAAATAGACAAGATGCTTGAACACCATTCATTGTATGCAAGTATGCAAGTGTGCTCATTCATATTCGTCCTAGGGTTAAACAACAACAGCATGTGTATACACACACGCACGCAAACACGTACACAAAATATTTCCCTCTCGTTAGACTCATCCAATCTCTAATCAACTCCCTCTTCTAACGACCCAGCGTTTTTATCATTAATTTAATCTGGCTCTTCACCAGCTCGGCTCTTCACCAACATTTTTTCACCTTCACTTTATAACATCCAATAAAACCAGTGATTTCTATAATATTCCCTAATATTACTCCTTATTATGATGGACTCTGTACTGTCACTGCTCCAGTTTCAACCATACAACTGAAATTGCCTTTCACACACGGAGAAAGATCATGACCGTCATTACAAGAGATACAGTCGATTACTGTTATTATTAACTCTACCCACAGTAATGTTTAAGTCACCAAGGAAACAGAAATTATTGACTGTCTCCTTCTCCTCCACGAAATCCATTGTCATCGGCACCAATATTTTCAGGTGGCTTGGTTGCACAGCCTGCTGTGCAAGTGCATATAAAACCACTCTCTTTTTGTAATTGCTTGATACATCAATACATTTTTGCCAATATGTGATAGTTTATTCTTTATTCTCTTCACAGACTATTCATTTCAAATTATCGTAGATAGGTAGCATTAAAACTGGTAATGAAATGTTAGTCGTTACAGTCGGATTTTTCGCAACAGTCATTAAAAGCAAACAAACTACTATTTTGAAACATTTTAAAAAATATCATAAGCCAAATAAACCCACTATAAATAAATAAATATATTAATAAATAAATGAATACCAAAATAATAAATAAATACAGAAAATCATAAAGTTCAAATTGAAAAAAAATCCTTTGAAAGTAAACAAGTCCTAAAATTTCTACATATAGGTTAACTGTTTCCCTACAATGATTATAAACAGAAAAGAATATTAAAACATATAGCAAAAATGCGGTATAATAAAAACCACAAAATGGGAAGTTCTTACAATGGGAAAAATGATGTTTCTTTGACAGCATATATGAAATTATTAATATAAATTTAGATGTTTCATAATATTGTTACAATATATTGCAATGCATTTCTACATTAATTACAATAAACATCACGCACAATCATATCAATAGAAATGCTGCCATACTTTCTCAAATCAGATCAGCTGCTCCAAAGAGTTGTTGGTAAGATGATAGAAAACAGTCATCTTTCCATAAGCAAACTTTGGATTGCTTTTCTAAATAACATTTTCTGTAGCAAGCTAGATATTACAAAACCATTCCAACCGTTTTAAAAATAACCAGAGTAAAGATTTGTAGGATATTTGGAGAATATGATTAGATCTTTGCAAATAATATGCAAAGACAAAGTTATCTGATTTTCGAAGTAATAATAAAAGATAGAGAATTAGATATTAACATCAGCTTTCTAAAATCTGATAAAATTATTTTCAATTTAAAACTGAAGCAAATAGTTTTAAATAGTGTGTGTCAGCTTTAAATTATTAAACTAGTTTTGCAACAATCATAACTTGTTTTAAAGTTGGTGATCAAATTGTTTTGTTAACAACCAGCTGTAGTTTGGAAATTACTTTCCTTCAGCAGTTTTCCAATCAACAACACGGTTACTGCCCCCCCCCCCAAACCTTCCAACCTTGAATCAATCCTCTTAATCATTCACTTCGAGTCCCTAAAGATTAATTACTGTTAATCATTCAGCTCAGATTCAATCACATG
>NC_068989.1:10146566-10148504 GCF_001194135.2 Octopus bimaculoides
AGGTTTCGGATGCCAGAGTGGGAACCCACGCCAACTGAAAATTCCTGTGAAAAATGACCGTTAAACAAAGGGAAATTACTGTGTGGTTGACCGTTATTAAGACAAAAGACAAAAGGTCATTTTTCACAGGAATTTTCAATGGTCAGATAACTGAAGAGATGTTGGCGTGGGTTCCCACCCCAGTATCCGAAAAGCGGATCTCTATCATGGCTACCGAATAAGTGTCACATATCTTTACAGATATATATATATATATATATATATATATATATATATCGCATTAACAAAGTACATGCAAGTGAATGGCCATTGAAAAACAAGGGGAACAGAAAATTATGCTCATAATAAAAAGATCAGTTGATCCCAGTCTGGTCTCCAAGTGCCAAACTCATTTCAACTACTAGGAAATTAATTTCAGAGAAAATCTATCAGTGAACTCTTATAACTCTATTCTATAGAGTAAAGAAAATCTTCAAGAAAATTTAGGATTTAACCAAAGTTTAGCACTGAAAGCCACATAAACTCTCATTGCATAGTTCTGTGTGCCATTATCACATTTCCAGATAAGGACTTGCTATAGAAATAGTTTGGTACTCAAGAGGCCCTCCAACCCCCATCCAGCTGTTCAGAAGTCTCCAATAAGACATTTGGCAGTGATACTGGCACTGTAGCCACTCTGAGGTCTGTTCCTGGTTGTGGAATGGTGGCTTGTGCCTCAATGACCCAGAAAGCGCTTTGTCAGAAGGGCACAAGCTCCTAGTAAGGCCTCCCATGTTGAACAGGTCAAAGGATAAAGGCCAGACTTAATATCGAGCACCTTTTCCCAGCAATAAAAATGGGTTTGCATAGGACCAACAGCCCTACCTAGAAATAAGCAGATGTTTCAGAAGCATCGATGACAATTCCAAACCAACAAGACCTGGAAGGAGACTGGCCCAGAGTTGAAAACAGTGGAAAAAAGTTATCACTGGCCTAAGCTCCATAGAGGACAAGGGCTTAAGTAAATAATGGTACTGTACATATGTTTAATCTACTTTGCAAGATCTCTAAAAAAAAACAACAAAACTTGAAGGGATCCCAAAAAAGTAAACAAACTTAAAAGCCACAAATTTTCATAGATGTGATGGAAGAATATTTATACGTTAAATGTTAGTGGCAGGAATTTCATACACATAGACAGCTCATTAAAAGTGTATACAGAGATTCCTATATATTAATGATGAATAGCTGCTCATTATTGAAGTTAAGTGGTGATTGAACAGGTGTTGATAACAACAGTCGGAAGGCAGAAATATATTTATAAGAAAGAGTTTTAAATAATAATTCTAAATCAAGGAATAACAGAGAGAGGAAGGAAAATACCAAAGAAAAACAAAAAAAAAAAAAGTAAACTTAGTTGCTACACCATTGAATATCATTAGATTTTACTCACTTCCAAGAAGTTTAAGAACAAAAGAAAATGAAAGACTAGACTGCATGTAAATAGTGTTTACAGCAATCATGAAGATTTTCAGCAACAACAACCAAAAAAATATAAATAAACACAGAAAAAGAAATGGATAAAAACAGAAGGAAATTTGAAACCAAACTACTTTCAAAGATAATAGCATTATATTTTCTATGAAGCTGTGTAATCCTGGGAGATTTAGTTGTACTGAATTATACAAACAATGAAATTTTAGAGAATCAAATTGTTAGAGATGAAGTTAAGAAAAAAAAATGACAAAATGTTACTTTAGAAGTGCAATAGCATATAAAACAGTTAAGGGGATGATGTAGATATTGATATAAGCAAAAAAATATTTTCAATTAATTGAAATTTCCCTCTTAATTGAAAGTAACCAAGAAAAATGGAAAAGCAGTAATTTGTACCAAACCTAAGAAAAGGGGAGATAATTTTTTTTTTTTTTAATATTTCACTAAATTCATTTACGTCTT
>NC_068989.1:10148582-10150606 GCF_001194135.2 Octopus bimaculoides
ATCGTTGCAAGCCAGATGACAGCAGAGATTTTTTTTTTTTTTTTTTCCCTAAAACATGCAAAATGAATCTTGAACAATTATCTCCCCTTCTCTCATAGTTGCTAACAATTATAACTAGGTTTTTGTTTTCTTTCAACGAAGAAGATTTCAATAAGCAATTTTAAAAAAATTTTTTTTTGTATATCATTTAGTACATCATCCCTTAACTTATTAATCTGAAACCAATTCCTTGACCCACTTGAGTTATTTCCTTTAACTCTTTTTTTTTTTTTTTTTTTAACATTATCCCATATAAATCTTTTGAATATAAACAGTTTTATAAGAATTTTATTTTTATGAACGATGTCTCCTAACAAATTTACAAGATGCTGTATTAAAGCATACGTTAGATGTTTTCTTAGAAACAATATTTCCTGTCCATAAACAAATACATACACAAATAAACATTAGTCTTTGAATGTATACCTAAAAAAATACATTTAAGAGCTAAAAACAATACAAAGAAGTAATCAATGGATATTAAAAGGTATCTCATGAGAAATACCTAGAAATTAGAGCATATTCTGAGTTAGTTAGGTCAGGATTCTTCATGCTATAACTTGCATGGCTCATTCAATAAAACATTGCAGTAGAATTTGCATAAAAATACAGAAATTCATTAAAATATTAGTTTGCTTTCTTGGGTGATAGGCAAAAAAGGAGAGACTGAGAACTATTAATATACATGAGTGCATCGAGGAAGGAGGAGAATTGAAATGGGCGAGGGTGAAGTTCTTTTACTTTAATCAATAAGGTTTGGTTAGGCAATACAAATCGGGGTCCAAATCATGTACAAAATAGCTGGAGGACATGCAAGCAGCTGTGGTGTGTTGACCACACAAAATAGTCAAGGACTCTACAAACCTGTTTGGATAAGGATAATGACGGGAATCAGAAAGATACCCTTTGTACCTGAAAATCAGTTTTAAAATCAGTTTTCGAAAGAGTATGGAATATATTTATCATAAAATACTATTAATTAATTTTTTTTAAAAATCACAAAATTTTCAAAATCTTCCCCACTCAACAACCACAATTACCATTCTTAACATCTTCTTTTAAGACTCCTATTCCACCACCCCTTATTCATATCAGTTACATTGATGAGTGTTCGTGTCTTTCTTTTTCCTTTTTTTCATGTCAGCAAGAGTCTCTATAGGATTCAATAACATTTATTTGTTTATTTTCAAAATAGGAAGGGAAAAAAAAAGTCTTGCTCAAAGTATTCATTAATGAGATGGGTTTTTTTTTTTTCTTCGTTAAACAGCCTTGATATCAAGCAGATTATTAAGGCATCAGTCAACTTAAATTGAACGTCATTTGGAAATATCAAATATTTATAAAACAGAGATCTGGGATTAAAACCAGATAAAATAGATGAAAATTATGGAGTGAAGATAAAAATCACTTGTCAGAGATAGTTACAAAATAATAAAAAGGTTAAAAATGTGAAGTTTTTCATTGGGAAGACAACATCTTCCTGAACAAGTATTCTTGTTTATTAAGAGTAAAGACACTTAAGTATACAGATTATAGTTTACAAGCTGAAAAAGAAATTACACATTAAAAATATATCACTTAGAAGCCTGTCTCAAGGGGAAAAAAATAATAAAATGGAAACACTTTTCTTCTTCATTAATAAAGCAGTTAAATTAGAAATTAAGAGCGTGTTTATTAAAATCTTTCACTATATAACTAAATCTATTTGAGATGTTATTTGTGTTGAACAAAATCATAGGTTATTTAAAGAAGTTTCAGAATAGAAACAATAGAGTTGGAATTATAGTAGGGATAATAATAGAGATATCAAGAACAGCTATGATACGGTGGAGGCTCTATGATAGATTCAGGTTAACTTCAATATTAAACAATATTACATAAACACTTCTTAGCATTTGATTTGCAGAAAGAAGACTGCATTAAAATATAGAGAAACCTGATTTGGTGAGAGAATGCCTCAATGTACTGACCGATATCTATATCTA
>NC_068989.1:10150733-10162841 GCF_001194135.2 Octopus bimaculoides
TATATAAATAAGTCATAAAACAACAACAAAAACGAGCGAACATCAAAAAATTTTAAACCATAAAATATAGGTATGAAGCAAAGTAGTCTTGACAGCTGAACAAAGGAGAAGATGTACATCAAACTTCTCCAGGTCAAAATGCTATGCAGGAATAATTCTTCAAACATTTTTGTGCATCACTGCAGCAGCAAGAGGGGGAGAAAAAAAAATAAAAGCCAATATCTTTTGTAAGCTAAAATGATACTTAGCTTTAGAAAGGTATGGAGTGTGGGATGGAAAGGGAGGGAGGGGGTGGAGTGGAGTTTGGGGTTGGTTGGAACGCAAATCCTTGACACAAACTTAACTACCCTTATACTCAGATGCACATGTAGAGGGGAAACAAAATGAACATATCAAAACATACACGCACAGACACAAATGCACAATCACATACACACATGCATACTCAAATACACAAATGCACAATCACATACACACACATACATACAACAACAAAAAAGACATAATAGATAGTTTGCGAGCTGGAATTCAGTAGAGTTCCAAGAGAAAGCAATAAAATTTTATTTGACAAGTCAACTGCAATACAGCATTTGTCTTGTCATGTGTTTGAAGCTATTTTAAGTTGACAAATTTGTGATAGGAGATATAAATACTTACAAATCAAATATAAACTAAATTAAAGCAAATATATTTCTTATGCCAAATTCCACAAATTTATATGCTTGCACCGAAATAAAGGAAAAAAAGAAACACCAAAAAAAAATTTTAAAAAGAAAGGAAAGCATCGCAAAGAGTCTATCTAGTAGGCTTGGAAAGAATTGCATTGAAGGAAAAGAGTAGAAGGATAAACATGATTCTGCAACAAACTATGTCTTTCATATTTAGGACTCCTGTTCTACTTTTAATAAAAGCTAAGATGCACTAAGACAAGGAGAATTTCACATCTTTACATAAAAGAAACTAGAAACTAACAATAATAAAAGAGTCTTTCAGATTAGCATCTCATCAAAGAGAAATTGGTCATTTCATGACGAATTACTTATCTGTTTTAAACACTACAGGAAAGATAAAATGAACGTTGCACAATAGAAATTATCTGAATCTTCATAGTAAATTAATTTCATTGTAATACAATTGTATCTTTTAGTTGTCTTTTCACCAGGGCTACAAAACATCTCCGTATATCATAATCCTACAGACCATCAGGACATTTCAAGATTTTGTTAGGTTTCGATGTTCCAAAATCTCTCTCTGTGTACGCACACGTGTAACACAGGCAACATTATCGGGTGAAGTTTGTTCTTCATCCACAAAATGGACGGCAGCTTCCACTCAACACTGAGACTCACCATTGCTTGCTTTCCATTCCAATCACGCAGCCTTTGACAGAATCCAAAATCAATCATTTAACATTAGAATACACAAAACAAATTCTTGAAGCACTTTTTTTTTTCTTTTAGAGCCAGTAAGATTTTGTTTTTTTCCCCCCCTCCTCGTCTTCAACACTCAAAGCAGATAGTCCTAAAAATGTAAATATTTGCATATGAATAGTTGGAACATTTGTTTTTTTTTGGTTGTTTAATGATCAGATGACCTTCCTTTCTAAAAAACCGGCCAAACATACAAATGTTAACTACTTCCAAATGGGTTAGACAAAGTAAATCACTTGAAAACGTTGTTCTCATCACTCAAAGCATTACCATCATTGTTGATTCATTGTTGATCCAATCAGCCCTACAAGATTTCTATCACTCTCTCTCTCTCTCTCTCTCTGTCTCTCTCTCTCTCAAGCTCCATGCATAATTAGTAAGAGAAACAAGCCATTCTGTTGTAAAACTATTCAGAATTACTCCTCATTCAGGATTAAGGTTTCAGGTTAAAAACACGAAGCAGTTGATTTAAGAACAAGCTTCACCCTTGGGCTGTACACATCTTGAATGAACAGTTGCCAAGAGAGGTGTTGTACAATTGTAAATATTTACCAATATGTTCTCCTACTGTATTACTGTAAACTATGTTACCTGGTTCTATCAAGTGACATTTTAATATATGTACCACACCTGATTAGCAGAACTGACAGAGCATTGGACAAATGCCTTGAGCAGTGTAGTTACAGCTCTTTATGTTCTGAGTTCAAATCCTCCCACAGTCAACTCTATCTTCCATCTAGTCCCTCACCACCACCAAATTTGTGGGTACTTGTGCCCATCTTAGAAATCAATGTAAACATGCTACTACATATAATTATTATAAAGAAATACTTATCCTAATTTGTTTGACTTCTCAAGAGGCTGTAGCAAACTTTGAACTTCTATTATCAGAAGTTTAACAAATTATCTTCAAGGTGATTTTTCACCCTGTTAAAGCAATGTTTAGGGTTTTCTCAGAACTCTATGATAAGCTAAGAACAGTCAGTTCTTATCCAGAGAATGTTTCTGGGATACTATTTCCAGTTAAACACAGTCATTCTTGAATAAGAAGACACATTTGTCAAAACAATATTTCTTGTAAGATAATAAGCCATGATCCCATGACATTATAGGTTGGGATGTTTTCTGTCTTCTCTTTAAGTGGTCTGTTTGTTATAAACTCCTATATCTGCACACCCAATACATCACCCTCGCAACAGAAATGTTAAACAAACATCTCCAACACAAACAGATTAATTATTGGTTCCCCTGTTTTACACCAAAGGAAGACAAGCATGTTAGAATTATTTCTATTTTTTCCCTTTGCTTAGAAAAGTATCGTAACAGGTATAGACTCTCAAGATGTATTAAGATACTCGTGAGAGAAAGAAGAAGAAAAAAATGAAATAATTTTGATGTATTTTCTCCCTGTGAAAAATGGATGAACCAATAAATGCTAGAAGTGAACTACGAATGTATGAAACACTACAGTGTGAGGTTTTCCGTCACACAATGTTGGCCAGGGTGTTGAGTGTTCACAGATGTTGATCAGAAACAACCACACACATATTTGTGACTGACATCGGAGAGACAAATTTAATGAGGAAAAATTGACATAACACATTTGAATCTGATCCCAATGTGAATGTATCATGATATAATCTACACTATTTATAAGAAGCTATCACGGGTAATCTTCCTTTTAAATATATATTTGTTACCTGGTAAAATTCAAGCCATAAAGAATTTAGGCCATTCTGGAGTAACTCATAATTTGATAAATTTTTCAGGTGTCTATAGAATATATTAATACTATTTACAATACCACAAGTTCTGTGTATGTAGAAATAGCAATTGATAATGTTATGTAACCAGTCCTTCAGTGGATTCAAAGTACTTTTAATTAATTCTCCTTAACTATGTTACTTGTCTGCTGGCTGTTCTCTAATTAGTTGCAAATGTTTAGAACAGCTAAAGACCAAAAGGCAAATACTGTGTGTGACTATAAAATACACTGAATGTAATAAGATGGTGACAGCATTAATTTTGGCATAACTTTCATTCAATAAAGACAAAGCTGATGGCAAAATTGTAGATTCAAATCATTATGGTCACTTGCCAAAACTCTTTTAGGTCCTTCATTTAGTGAATAGACTACACAGCAGACAACTTTAAGAAGAGTTTCCTAACATCACTATATTATTATCTAACATACGAATTTTGGTAAATCTATCATATTTTTGGTAATAGGCATTGAATAATGTTTTAATTTAAAATGTCATTCATATTATTTGTTTTGTTTTTTTTCTGTTTTTTTTTTAAGAGGAAGTTCACAGAATAATGGGTTTGTCTTAACTAAGCAGCAGAGGAAAGATTATCATTATTTTAAAATATCCCTAAAAGTTGTCCTTCCATTTGCAGACAATGGACTAAAGCTCTCTCTGCCACTATGAAACCAAAAGCTAAAAGGAAATTAAATGATACAGTTTGGTTCATTCTATCATTTATATATTAACCTATCATTCAAATAAGTTCACTTAACCGTGCTGAGTGGTGAAAGATAATCAGAATATATTTCCACAGCTATATACATTGAAAACAAAAAGAAGCAGAAGAAAGAAAGAAAAAAAAAAGAGTAAGAAACCAACAAAATAAACAAACAAAAATGCTGAGTAATATAGCTAATAAAACAAAGAAGACAAAAAAAAGGGGAAATAAGTTCAATCCTAACTAATGACTGAATTTAACTTTACTAATCTCGATGGAATTCATAAATCATACTGAAACAATGTGAAGTAACAGCATTGTATTTCTCTTTATTGAGAACTTGCCACTCTGTTATTCAGTTAGTTTCTTACAGGAGACAAGAACTAATACACTGCAATGAAGTGAACAGCCAACATTTGAAGTATATCTGCTGTCCAGAGAGTTAGTTATGTCATCACATACAATCTAGGTGGACCTATTATTAAGAATACATATATATATATATATATATATATATGAAAACCTATTCAAAATGCTAACAACTTGTTTGAATTCATGATGAAAACAATTAAATGAGTTGTTGAAACCAGAGTCAGAAACCATACAAACATCCATACGTCACAGTGTGCATGTGTATACAATACACATACATGTATGTGCATGCACGTATGTGTATGTATATACACATATACACACCTAGATGCATGTATGAATAATTTCTGATTCTAGTTGCAATTAATAATTTCCAGATGAATTATAAATATATATACATATATATGTGTATATATATATATATATATATAGCAGGTCTCAATATTTAAATATTGAGATACATTAAGATACATGAGAAATGAAATGATGTATGAGAATTTAAACATAATATAAATGTCTATACTGCTGCCATGAATCCACTGCCAACACCACTTCCATCACCATTCACAAGACTGTTTTCCATGCTGGCACAAGATGGACAGAGTTGCAGTCTAAATCAGTTCAGTTCTTATTCAGTATCACTACCCCACCCCCCACATGAATCAGGCCACCACACCTCATCCATACAAACACATTTTTTGATGTGCTTTCTGCAAATGGACGCCCTTCTTTACACTAAACAATTTGCAGAATGTATTAGTAGCATTTTATCATAGCGCCAACAGTCAAAGTCTTGTCCCTTACAAAACTGAAGTCTCACTATATATGTGTGTGTGTGTGTGTGTGTGTGTGTGTGTGTGTGTGTGTGTGTGTGTGTGTGTGTGTGTGTGTGTGTGTGTGTGTCTGAAGAGAGGCTGCTAACTCAAAGAGAGGTTGCTAACCCAAAGAGAGGCTGAGAGCCCAAAGAGAGGGTGCTAACTCAAACAGAGGTTGCTAACCCAAAGAGGGGCTGAGAGCCCAAAAGAGAGGCTGCAAAACCAGAGAGGGGCTGCTAACCCAAAGAGGGACTGTTGTCCCAACGAGGGGCTACTAAACAAACAAGAGGCTACTAAATTAAAGAGACAGTGGTAAACCAGTGAACCTGTTGCTGGCTGAAAAACAATGTAATGAAAAATACCAACTACCTATTGTATGTAGAAAAAAAAGAAAAAGATTGATGAGAGCAGACATGTCATTCCTGAAGCATTAGAGACCATTAAGGTTAAACGCGAAAATTATTCAGTATCTCAAACCAAAGAAACTAAATTATTGAAATACAACAAAATAAAAATGATATCCCACATCATTCAAAGTAATAATATCATTGAAGCTTAATAAATGAGAGATCAGAGCAGAGAAGCATCAGGCATGGTAATATCACTGAAACTACTGAACAGAAGTAGGTGCCTTGCTTCATTCATGGTAATATGTTTGAAAGCGGTATGCAAATAAGGAAAAACTACCAATGACACCGAGACCAATAAATAAAGAGATATCAACCATACCAGACATGGTATCCTTTAGATCAGTAAATAATGTAAATATTAGAACAGGCATAATAATATGATTGGTACAAGTAAATAAGTGATTTTATATATATATATATATATATATATGTATATGAGCTAGTATCATTAATGCTACGTATAAAGAAGATATATATTATATCAGACATGGTAATATCATTGAAACTAGTAATTGAATGATAGATATTTATTACATCAGACATAATAACATCATTGAAGCCAATAAGTGACAGCAATGGCGGCTGAGGTAGTTAGATACTAAATTTGGATACTGCTTCTGAAACTTAGTCTCTCCAGTTGAGTGAATAAAAGCTGGATGTAATACCATAAAGACCACCACTGCTGCTGTTGTTGTTGTTGCTGTTACTATTGTTTAACCTCAGACTAGCCCTGATTGAATAAGGCTAAACTACAATCAAGCTTATCCCTGTCATATCCATTCTTTTCTCTTTTTTTTTGTGTGTATGTGTGTATCTAGGACTACATTGACCAATGTGTCTCAACAACAAAGCTGTTGTTAGAATGTCCCTGATATATTTTTAAAACGAAACTTAGAAAATATCTTTGCCATAAATTTTTAAACATTTTCCAGAATCTCTGAATAGATTATTCCTTATTTTTTAAAACCCTTTTATTACTACATTTCAAATGAAACACACTGCCTTTCTTTCAAATAATCTTGAAAACAATGAAGAATTTAGTAAAATAACTACCATTATTAACCTGGTGTTTGGGACATACATTAACATAAACTATTAATGAAGGGTTTTAATTTACATCACTTTAAAACAAGAACTCCGTTATCATAGAAGCAGAGGCTGTCTCAGGTAGATTGGTATCAAAAAGGAATAAACTACTAATGTCATGTCTACGATATTTTCATTTTACCATAATTCAGGTAGTATACTCTAAAGAAAATCAATATGTTGACCAGTGTTTATTGTTACAGAGTCTATAACTAAGAGGTGACAGACTCCCTGCCGTTAATAACTTTCGCTCACAAAAAGAAAAACAAAAAAATAAGCAAATGAGCTTTAACAGAAATTTAAACTTTCCATATGTTGAAAACAAGAGACAAAATATATACATAAAATGACTTGGAATAAAATCTAGTGAAAATTGCTCATTAAAGATAAATAACTAACAGGCTGGCTTCCAACAAAGCAAGACTGTTTAATGAGAAAGAAAACCTGAAAATAAGTTGAAATTAAATTATAGATAAGTTGATTTGCAAGACAACTATTCAGGTACTGTCAATGTGTCTACTTATAGCTGGGCTGGTTTATGAAAATAGCACATGCAGTGACAGATACTAATTTCTGTCTTATAGTGGTTAACACCATCATTATTTACTACACTAGTTTTAAATTCACCTTTGAAAGCTCAACTAAAAGTTACTGGCTTTTGCTTTTGTATCAAACTGTATCAAACCAATGAAAAGTATAAAAGAAAGGAAAACAATTTTAATGAAATGAATAAACTAAGAATTAAATATGGGTAACTTGCTCAGCAGGATAGAAAATCTTCATTAATTCATCAAAGTACTAAGAAGATTGTGACAGAAAACATTTCTTTTTTTTAAACACTTATTTGAAACAATAAACAAAATCATAAAATAAAATTAAACAAATTTTCATTTTACAAGAAGTTAAAAATAAAAAAAAAATAATATGATAATGCCTAAATGATTAATAAAAGAAAGGAAGAAGGAAACTCCATAATGTTTTTATAAACAAATATTGAACAGATTATTCAACTGGGGAATTAATTCCTGTTCTAAAACTGGATTACATGCTTCAATTTTGCTTCAGATGACATACTGACAACTTGAATTATTGTACAGCAGCAAGCAGTTGTTTAATCCATATTTCGGTTGCTAACAGTTCCTTCTTGAATAAACATGGACTACAAGTATAAGAGATGTCTTTCTCCATCTTCCTAGCAGCTAAGATAGAGAAGACAGAGTTTGCTAAAAATATCTACTGTAATATATTTAGGAAGATAACAGCAATATAGAGTAGGTACTAAGAGATAATGGAGTTAGTTTTAGTTAAAATGCTGAAATTTTGTACTATCTGCATTGTATTAAACACTTATTTCAATGAAAAGACAATATAATTTTCAAGAGAGAATACAGCAGCAAAGCACTTCGGAAAAGAACAGTGATTTCAATCAGATGTGAAACAACTTGATAGGATTGAATTAATAAAACAGATAAAACTACAAGAGAAAATGGTGAAAATAAAGTAAAAATAGAAAAGACAGATAGATGAGCAATGTGAAAAGATAAAAATATCATAACAGGAAAGAGATAAGGAAGACAAAAAAAAAAACATAAAAGAGGAGGTTTTATTGTATGAAAAAAAAAATGCGTGTGAAAAATAATGATAGAAAACAAGAAATTATAAATAAAGAAACGTGTGAGATGCAAAGAAAGATAAATATATTTTTAAATAAAAAGACGGGGGTAGGTTGAAAAGGAAGTGACAAGGAAATAGTGACAGAGAAAAAGGAAGAGAGAAACTATAAGGGGGGGGGGGGGAAACAGAACAAAAAGGAGGCAACATGGCGAGTAAATGTAATAAATAACTTAAGTAGCTTTATCTATTGTTTTTAACCATTCTCCTATCACCCCACTTGGTCTCTGTAGTGTTTCATGCCAGCTTATATATAAAAGAAATCACTATGGTATTATGTGCCGGGTTTGAAAATACTATAACTGAGGGGGAAAAAAATGAAAAAAGAAAATGAATAATAATACATTTATATCTCCTAGTTGGTTGGCTCAGCTTAAGGAAGTTAGCCTGAGATTGGGGTTAAATGTAAATACTACACAATTAAATTTTAATCAGCTGAAGCACATAAAAGATACTTGCTACCCACCAAGCATGAAAAGCAGAAATTTTAATAAATCGAAACAACGAAAGATATATATTTTAACACTGACGGTGGAAAACAAGAACTGATTCAAGCAGTCATTGCAAATGAGATTTATGCAGTTGTACTGGTCATGTTTGTACTTTTAGAAAAAATATTATCAAAATATAACATTAACACTTTAGCATTTCAATCAGCGATGTCCGACCAAAATATTCTACCTGTTTTATGTTCAAATTGGCTTGATCTGGCCTCTCACACCTACCCTACAATGTCATTCTGAAAATAAATAATGACATCATCAAAATGTCAAAGATATGAAGATATTGCCAGGCCTGTCCCATGCATCTCTCTCCAGCTGAACATTCCTAATGTTGCGGGCTTGTGGGTGCTGGTGCCACATAACAAGCACCCGTACTGGTGCCACATAACAAGCACCTGTACTGGTGCCACATAACAAGCACCCGTACTGGTGCCACATAAAATCCACCCATGCCAGTGCTGTGTAAGAGCATCCAGCACACTCTGTAAAACGGTTGGCGTTAGGAAGGGTAACCAGCTGTAGAAACCCTGCCAAAACAGACATGGAGCCTGAGCAGCTCTTCAGCCGGCCAGCTCCTATCAAACCATCCAACCCATGCCAGCATGGAAAACAGATGTCAAATGATGAGGATGATGATGATGATGATGATGAATGTGAATAAATAAGTATTACACTTGATAGAGTAATCTGGAAACTGAAGGGTTAAAGATGTATTCTCTCCTTGGTGGATGCAGGTTTACCTTCTGCTTCAGAAATATCCATTTCCAAACTCATAAACTGTCTGCCACTCAAAATTCCTTCCACACCACCATCTGAGAATGGGCAGCACTCAGCACTTCTTCAAGTGGTAAACAGAGAATGCCTGGCAAAGGCAATACAGTTGATGTCTTGTGTAACCCTTTAGCATTCACATTACTCTGTCAAATGCTTGCTTATTCACAATGTTTTGAACTAACCATGCATTATTTCATAGCTTCGAAATTTTGATGTCATCATCGTCATTATCATCATCTTTTAATGTCTATTTTCCATGCTGGCATGCGCTGGACAATTTGACAGGAGCTGCTCCAGGCTCCAACTGTCTGTTTTGGTATGGTTTCTACAGCTGAAAGCTCATCCTAATGCCAACCACTTTACAAAGTGTACTAAGTGCTTTTAATGTGGCGCTAGCACCAGTGCTTTATATATGGCACTGGCACAGGTGCTTTCTACATGGCACCAGCAAAGGTGCTTTCTACATGGATCCAGTTCAGGTGCTTTTTATATGATACACCCATGGTTGTTTATTTTGAAAATAAACATTGTATGGTAGGTATGAGGGCCCAGATCTGGCCAATTTGAACATCAACAGGCAGGATATTTCAGCCAGAGTTAAGCCTCTGCATACTAATGATGAGAGGGAGATAAAATGAGTACATAGATAGCTATAATGAGATACAATTCTCAAACAGGAGGTTAGATCAAAGAGTTTAATACACATGCTTACAATCATGGGGTTGCGAGTTCAATGGGCTGGATGTTGTGCTCTTCAACAAGTTACTTTATTTCATGTTGCTCCAGTTCACTCAGCTATAGAAATGAGTGGCGATGTTACTGGCGCCAAGCTGTATCGACCCTTTTGCCTTTCCCTTGGATAACACCAGTGGCATGGAGATGGTACTTCGGAGAGGAACTTTCTAGATAGAATCCCACAGAACTTTCTAGGTGCAATCCTTGTAATCGAAGTGGGGTCTTTACCCTTTTTTTTTTACCCTATTTAACTTTGAATATAGGAAGAACAGCTGTAGAGTCCCAAATATACAGATTTTTTTTTTAATACAATTTCATTGCAAACAAGGCTTCAGGTCACTGTAGCATAGGGGCTGACAAAAGAGAAGGGGCCAACAATTTTAAAAGATGTTGATTGACAGAAAGACTAAAAGACTGAATATCATAGATCAGAGGAAAACATAACAATGGTGGTAAGTTCCAGAGGGCAGCGGTTTGAGGAAAGAAACTATTTGGTTAAAAGGACTTATGACTAACATGAAGCTCAACAGAATGACGTGCCTGAGAAGAGAACTGGATGACACTTTTAGAGGTCTCGACAAAGGGTACTAGACTGGAAAGTTCATCAGAGCAATGATCATGGAAATACTTCTAGAAAAGACACAACAGAGATACATTTTGGCAACGAGCCAAAGATGCCAGCCAAGTAGAAAGAAGAGGATCCACCATGTTAATTCTAAACAGCATAATTATCTTTCTAAAGATTGTTATTTTAGATCATAACGTTACTGATGCTAACCAATAGAAACAGGGATTCCAGTGAATAGATAATGCTTCATGTTAACCATATCTTATGTCTCTGAAGTGTGTAAAAGTTTTTAATTTCTATTTTGGATAAACTATGTTGTCAAGACAGAAAAGAGAAGAGAGAAGGAAGGAACGAAGGAGAATAAGAGGGAGAGAGGGTAGATGGAAACAAAATGGAGAGAATAGTTTTCATAGAAAATGTCCAATATCACGAACAATGTAAAAATAGCATCTGAAATATCGCTTTAATTAAAAGATAGTAATAACATTAGGGTATTATATATTAATTTATATACTAGATAGAGAAACCAATAAATTTCAGTTAAATGTCCTAGAGAAACAATAGAGGAGCTTCTTAATTCGAAATATGCATTATTAATATTATTTTCAATTTATTTTTCATAAATGGAAGTATTCCATTGAATTTTGAGACTTAGGTATTGTTATATTTGCATTATGTTGTCTACATTAGTTGAATAAGAGTGTTGATTACTGTGTTCTGTCCTAACCCAAGGGGGGAATGTATACAAGTATAAATATCATAGAAAGATGATCAGAAAACGTATGAATCAAAACGATGTAAAAGAACAACAGGAAGGACAAAAGGAGGATGAGGTTAATAGGCTGGTTAATTTGATATCGGTATGATTTTGCCAACAGAAGATAACTTGGTTCAACTAGATTTTTCTGAGAAGAATAATATTTAATATGCAGTCAATAACTTCACAAACACATACATTATGTGTGTGTATGTATATATATATATATATATATATATATACACATACACACACACAATGTGTGTGTGTGTGTGTGTGTGTGTATGTATATATACATAGATATATGTATGTATATATACGTATGTATATATTATATATATATGTATAAATATGTGTGTATATATATGTATGTATATATATATATGCATACATATATATACATACATATCTATACATATATATATACATATATATATGCATATATATATACACATATATATGTATACGAACATATATATACACATACATACATACGAACATATATATATGTATATATATAT
>NC_068989.1:10166093-10175147 GCF_001194135.2 Octopus bimaculoides
ATACATACATATATATACATACATACATATATATACATACATACATATATATACATACATACATATACATACATATATATATATATATATATATATATATATATACATATATTATACATGTATATATATATATACATATGTGTGGGTGTGTAATGTATATGTGTGTATATATACATATATATATATCACTAAAAAGAAAAATGTAAGATAAGTTCTGAGTAAAAGAAAAGAAGCAAAAAACAAAAACAGTATTTAAATCCTTTGACCATGGTTTCAAATAGCATTCAGTACCATTGAGCTAAATTGTTAACAGAATTCCATCAGAGTAAAAGATTTGCAATGAAAGCAAAATGAAATGGAAAAATACACAATTTCAAATTTGATTCTTACAAAGTCCAGTGTGAAAAAAAAAGGAAAGAAAGAAAGAAAGAAAGAAAGAAAGACAGAAAGAAAGAAAAGTGAAATGAATTGAATAGAATAGAAATTTCTAAGTGAAATAGTATTAGAATTTATGAAATATTGAAATAGTTTTATTTATGAATTATGAATAGTTTTCCTTGTGAATTTATGAAACATTGAAATTTATGAATTATTGAAAGTATTTCAATAAGTCACTTCATTACCTTCTTGATTATTATCGAAATATAAATAGTTATCAGACAGACACCGATAAAAGAAGAAGAATCGTGAAACCAGTTTCTTCTGCTTGTAGCAGACAACAGTAGTTTTAAAAATATCATAGAAATAGAATGTGACCAGTACTTACAAAGGCCTTGCTGGTTCCGATACAACTAAAGTTCCATCTTTAGTGACAGCGTTTTCTTCATCTTCATCATCATCATCGGCAACATCTGTTGCAAGGTTATTAAGCTGGGCAGCTATAAGATCTAAATCCTTGAAAACAAAACAAAATTAATTAATTAATTATACATTTTATTACTTTTTTTTTTTTTTCTGTTTTTGTTTGCTTCGTTATACCAAAATTTTGACACAGAACAACACTATGGTGGCAGTTGGAGATGACAAGCATCAGATGTTGTCTTCAAGTCAGAGACAAAAGAGAGTAGAAAAAATATATTATGAAACACATCTATATCTTTTGTACTCGTGGTTGAAGTAATAAAAGGTGAGATCTAAGACAGGTGGCTTTTTAATAGTGTGGAGAAGGTAGAGGCACGAGTGCTGAGAAATTAAAAAAGGAAGGAAGGAAGGGGTAGTAGTCACTCGGTAGACGAATTAAATGGAAAATTAATATAAGAAATAGTGAATTAACATAAGAAATGTATATGATGAAAGTGTATGATAAACAAAGTAGACAATGAAGAAAGTCTTCTTTGAAATCATTGATTAATAAATGAAAATCAATCAGTAGAATTTCAAGAGTGAAAAATCATATTGGGAAAATATCAGAATGATTACATTACAACACGCATATATTCACATTCACACAGACGTAAACACATAAGAATCTTTAAAAGAAACTCGACGCTTTTATGTCAATAAAATAAAAAGAAAGTTGAAAAATTTATTGTTTGATGGGACATATTTTTAAAAAGCCACACACACACACACACACACACACTTTAATCTCAATAGTTAAAATCTTGAATAAACAAATGAATACAAAGCAAACGATAGCTTGAAATCCTTTATTGAAAGAGATGAGTAAAGCAAACAAGAAAATGGCAGCCTTTGTATTACAATGTTTTTCTCATCACACAATATAGTTTACTGAGAACATAAAAATTAATTTGATGTTCAACAATACAATATTTACTATTTAAGCAACATCTACAAAGAAATATTTGGCTTTTATATCATAGAAATTAAGCTAGTGGAGCTGTTCAACACCTCTCAATCACAATATTTCCTTTATATTTCTGGAAGAAGGGCAGAAATTTATGACTTTTACCTTACAAGGCACTCGCTGCATTTGGAAGAAAGCTTTGAGGGAACTACTTAGCTGTCCACCAAAACTGAATTGTAAATGCTTCACTCCCAAACTGAAAGGGGTTTTGCCTCGCAAGAGCCTCATGCCAGTGCCACGTAAAGAGCTTCTGTGCCAGCACCACATATAAAGCACTCATGCTGGCACCACGTAATGAGCACCCGTGTTGGCATCATGTCAAAAGTTCCCTGCCAGGCCACGTCAAAAGCACCCAGCACACTCTGTAAAGTGGATGGCATTAGGAAGGGCATCCAGCTGTGGAAACCAAGCCAAATCAGACTGGAAACCTGGTGCAGCTCCCCAGCTTGCCAGCCCTGATCAAACTGTCCGACCCATGCCAGCATGGGAAGCAGACATTAAATGATGATGATGATGATGATGATGAATTATAGCACATGAAAATCCAAAGACCCAGTCTTTGAGGAAATTACAACATTAATTCTAATACTGATTTCTTATACAGACACAAGACCTGAATTTTGAGAGGAAAGGACATAGATGCTAGCATCAACTCTCACTGCTTGACTGGTACCTTTGAAATTAAAACAAAAGGGCTGGAACTAAACAGAGTAAGGCATTTTGTCCGATTCACCACAAGGTCGAGTAATTGTGACAGTGGGGTGACTTGTGTCCCTCAATGATTCAGAGAGCTATGTCAGTGAAGTAAAACCTGGTAGGGCCTTCCTATGTAAGTCAAAGGAGAGGAGCCAGGCTAATATGAACCATTTCTTTCCAGAGATGAAAAGAGGTTTGCATAAAGCCAATATACCCACCTTGAGAAAAAAAAAGCCAAGTTACAAAGAACCGATGGCCATTCAAAACAAACAAAACTAGGGAGATGAATAACTACCTAGAATCAAGAACGATGGAGACAAGTCAATGATGGCCCATGCTTGATAAGGGGTGAAGGGCTTAACTAAAGCAAGTAAATTTTTTGATGCTGTAACAATTCCAACCTATTAATAAATAGTAACAATAAGGAAAATCTCTATAGAAATAGAACAGTTTTTGTAGACAGTACAACACAGACTAAAAGAAGATTAAAGGCTCCCTTCGATCATGAATTGCACCTAGAAGTTCCCCTCTGAGGCCCAAGTCCAGGCAAGGTTGATTATGGAAGACCAGCAGTCACCGATGCACAGTAGCCTCCCCTCTCCAAGCCACCGATGTTGTGAAAGGCAAAGGTCAATACAGCTTGGAACCAGTGATGTCATAACTCATTTCTTCAGCTGAGTGAACTGGAGCAACATAAAATGAAGTGTTTTGCTCAAGAAATGAAATGTCTTGCCCAGTCCAGGAATTGAACTCACTGCTTCGTGACTGTGAGTCAAACGCTCTAACCATTGCACCATGGGTATCCACAACACCCAGCCTAGTGATTACTTTATCAGTCCAAGAGGAATAGAAAGCCAAGTGGATTCAGGCAGGATTTTAACTCAGAACATAGACAGAGAAAAAAAAAAAATAGTACAACTAACCCTGATTCCACTGACTCATTCATCACTGATTTGGGATAACATGGTACATACAATTATGAACTGTATAGTGATAACACAGATCAGTGATCAGTCAAAGATTTTGTCTGGATCACAAAAGTCCATCCCAGCAACCATCAACAATACGCAATATAACTTGGAGGTCTTCAAATGAAACCATTTTCCCCATGTGTTCTGTTATTCATTTATCACTAACTCATTTAACAGTTGTGTTATTTTTTTTTTAAGCAAATACCTGTGATAAATGAGGATAGGTGTATTTGTCCAATATTTTACCATTTATATATTTAGTTCAATATTTTACCATTCCTACCACCCTGATCATTATTAATGTATTAGAAATATTAGTGGGGGGGTGATTTTATGAAGACATATTTTTTCAACTTCAGAAAGCTAACAAAATGTCAACAAGTTATTGCTGAAGACAACAGTAAGTCAATTATAAAACAAAGCTAACAAACACTGAAGACTTTTCAGAATCATAGAGAGATGAAAATAAAAGAAAAGTTTTTTCCAGATTGAAATTCTTTATCAATAATTTTCTTTTTTTTTTTTTTTTTTAATTTTTTTTTTTTAAAGGACCAACTTATTTCACTTAAGACTTGCTAGTGAAAATAAAGTAGAGATAGTGAATGGAATAATATATAGTTGTGAAATTCTAGTGATCAATATACAAGGCTGCTCTCTCAGTTGAATTCTCAAGACTTTGTATAATGTCACTGAGCAAGTAAAAAGACCTACAAAGTACAGGCTACACACACACACACACACACACACACTAACCAGGCCATTTATACCTTGCCTTGAACCCTCAAATACCTGAAGGAACCATAATGGTGTGTCTTGGGCATTCCTCTCTCCATGTCTCACCACAAACAATTTCTTTCAGAAAGAGTGAAAGAAAGAAAAGAATTAGCCCCAGTATGCAACTGGTACTTTATCGCCTCCACTCAAGAAGCATGAAAGGCAAAGTTAACTGCAATGTGATTTAAACTGAGTGCAGAGACCCATAACAATTACTGCAAGGTAATCTATTCAACATTCTAATGACTTCTAGTAATAGGTTACCTGTGTCATTTATAAAGTAACCCCAAAATACTTATAACCCGATATAGACAAACGCAACACAAGACTGTTAATTCCAATTTTCATTATTCTTGCAAATACCCTCTACAAAATGACCTTCAACACCCGGAACTTGCTAAGAGCACCCTTTACAGACACCCTTTAAGATCACTTACCAAACAGAGTGAAATGTGAGAATTTGCAAATAACCTTATACAGATGACCCTATACATTCATAGATCCATTATTTCCTCTCATATTTTACCCAACCAAAGACTCTAATTTTTTTTTTTTTTTTTTTTGGAGGGGGAGATAGTTAAACAGAATATACAATCATCTTCCATTGTTATAATGTGTTACTTTAACTAATCAGAAACTAGAAGTCTGTGAGCCACTTTTGGTTATCTAAAAGAACACAAAACTATATCATCCTCTCTTAACTGTCATCAACAGGTATGATGAAACTGTCATCTCTCTCTCTCTCTCTCTCTCTCTCTCTCTCTCTCTCAGCTAGTGGTTAGCATTTTTGTCTTAGTCTCATCAGAATAACTACTAGATTATTTTTTTTAAAAAACCCACTTTTTTTCTCTTTACAGCAAGCCATTATCTGATCACATTCAAAATATATTTGATTCTACAACACAAATTATTTCATTGACGCAAACATTTTCCCCATGCATTATCCAACTATTTGGTAAAACACAGTGATGTGTATATGTGTGCACACATGCACACAAACACCCATTTTCCATTACACATTTTCTGCAACACAAATTATCCAATTGACTTATGTACTTACATTTTTAATGCCTTGATTGATGTTGTAAATTAAGAGCTACATTCACTGCATTGGAAACCTGATATATTTTAACCTGTACTCACAAATCCTGCATGTTATCTAATTAGTATTGCATTATTCTACCAACTGGATCTAAAGAGGTCTATTTTCTCTTTTTATGTAGGAAATAAAAAAAAATACAATTATATATAATTCATTCTCGATGTTATCACTACAAACTTTTGTTAATTTCCTACAAACCATTCCAAGAATGTATTGTACTGTCACACAGGAATACTTCAGCAGTTAAATTAACATAAAAAAATAAATTTAGAGGAACTGACTTTGTTAGTATCAAACTTCAAGTGTGTAACTGTTTGGTCAACACTCTACCTGACCTTTGACCTCTTTAGGGTCAGTAATAAAAGAAACAACTCAGGTTGATGAGTATTTAAGCTGGTTATATATCCACCAGCTTTATCTTCAAACCTGTGAGATTTGACCTCTTACACCTACCCTGCAATGTCATTCTAAAAATAAACAGTTATTCTTTTATTCTTTTACTTGTTTCAGTCATTTGACTGTGGCCATGCTGGAGCACCACCGAGAAGGGTTTTTAGGCAAACAAATTCAACCCAGGACTTATCTTTTTTAAGCCTAGTACTTATTCCATCAGTTTTTTTTTTTTTGTCTTTTTGCTGAACTGCTAAGCTACAGGGACATAATCAGACCAACACCAGTTGTCAAGTGGGGGGGAGAGGCCAAACACACACACCTAAATATACACATATATGATAGGCTTCTTTCAGTTTCCATCTACCAAATCCACTCGCAAGGCTTTGGTTGACCCAAGGCTATAGTAGAAGACACTTGCCCAAGATAACACGCAGTGGAATTGAATCCAGAACCATGCGGTTGGGAAGCAAGCTTCCTACCACACAGCCTTGCCTGCAACCTACAACATGGAAATCTCAAAGCTGATGCATGATCAATGCAAACACAAAGTGAATAAAAAACATTACTTTTGACAGAGTAACCTGAATACTAAAGGGTTAAACTAACTGGATGTTTGATCAAGCAGTTTGGTAGCTTGTAATCTCCAGAACTGTTTCAGAAGAGATTTAGTAGAGTAGATGAACTTCTTAACCAGAAGGAAATATCCAACTCAACTCACTCGATGCTGTGGACAGACACAGAGATATTTTCTTGACTTGTCAATCAAGAAAGAACACTCATTAAAAACAGTAGTTTCACCCCAAAAATGTTTTTCTTTACTTCTTTACAATGCAGTAGATATCAATGAAACAGTAGACATCCCTACATCCCAGGTTCAAACATTACTACATACCTTGGCTTCCTTGCTCTAAATTTACAGTTAGCTACTTAATGTTAGTAGAAGTATCTAACGTAAAAACTTCTCCTATAATACAGAGAAATATTTCAACTTGCAAACCCATCTATTTAAGCATTGGAATAAGTAAAATGACAGTGATGGTAACAATTTCATAGACAGAATGGAATGTCTAGATTTTATAAGGAAGGGAAACAAGACAGGTCTAAATGACATGTAAACGAAACCATATTGGGAACTGAAAGTGGTTTTGTGACATAACATCAAAAAGTAACAACTTCCACATTTCATCATCATCGAATCCTGTCAACCTGTCCAACGCATGGCAGCATGGAACATGGACATCAACTGGTGGTGGTGGTGGTGGTGGTGATGATGTTTAAAGGAAACTTAAATCAAATCATTCTACAGGAATTCTAAATTATTTAGTTCAAAATTTTTCAGCTCTCCACCAACAACTTGACTGTTCCATGTACTTTATTTATTAGCCATCCCCAAATCAGTTACACTGTCAATCATATGATTTGCTGAAGTTAGTTGGTTGTAAACTCAATAATGCTCTACAGCAATCCTACATAACAAGTTTTAAGCTTTGAATATGTTTCTTAGTTACTAAAGTTGTGCTCAGAGAATTCATTGCTGAACCCAATGATTCTCTCCAGAAATCCCTCGGCACCAGCCATATTGATCATCACCAGTAGTCTGTTCTTGCCACTGACCATGAAGTCTGGTCAGGCTATGGCCTCCTCTGAAGACATCCACAAGTTCATCCTTGCAGATGAGAGAGAAAAAGGAGGAAAAAGAAGGACACTACAGCCAACTCTGACCAGCCCACCTTCCCATGCAGTCTCTACAGTTACAGTCTCTGCCTGTCCTGAATTGGACTGTGGTCATCAGTAAACTTGCAACAGAGATGGACATCCCTCCTCAGTAAATTTTTACTCATGAAACCAAGCCAAGAAGAAGTATAGCAACATACATAAATGTGTTGTAAGGTGACTGAATCTTCTACAGTTTTAGTACCGTTAACTATTTTATCCACTCCAGAAGAAAGAATGACTAATAATGTCACTATTTGAAATATGGTAGCAAAAACAAAAATACACCTAGATATCTAGACTAGCTAGATCTAGTCTAAACCACAACAGTCATTTGCCACATCCATCACTTTTTAATGATGCTAACAACACCGATGCTGACACTGCTATCACCAAAATCAACAATGGTGCCAAACCTGATGATGATGGTTTGATATGCCACAAGGTCTCGAAAGTTCTGAGAGAAAAGAAAAAATTAGGTGTCGTAGCATAAATAAATGCCTTGCGTATATCGACGTAAGAGTGAGCTGCATAGAACTGTCATCTTCAGAATATTTTTCAAGGATATAAATTAATATAAAAATTTGAACGACTAATGTTCAACAATACTAAATTCCACAGGGGGGTAATTAGGCCACTTAATAAGAGGTTCCATCATTCTTTCTTGCTTTCTTTCTTTCTTTCCTCTTTTTTTTTTTTAATTTTGAAACAAACTTTTCAGAATGTCGACTGCTTTAGTTATTCAGTATCAGTATAGATTCATACATTACACACACACAAGCACAAACACATATATACATATGCATACGTGCGCATGCACTGACACATATATATACACATATACACACATACATATATACACAGATATATACATATACACATAGACATATACATATGTACACATACATACATACAAATACATATGTACACATACAGACATGTACACATACATACACACATACATATACACATACATACATAAATACATATGTACACATACGTACACACATACGTACACACATACACACATGTACAAATATAGGCATGGGTGCGGTAAGAAGCTTGTTTCCCAACCTCATGGATCCGGGTTCCACTGAACTTCATGGCTCAGTTCCACTGCATGGCACTTTGGGCAAGTGTCTTCTACTATAGCCTTGTGAGTGGATTTGGGAGAGGGAAACTGAAAGAAGCCTGGCCTATATATGTGTGTGTGTGTGTGTGTACATACGTATGTATGTATATCTATGTGTGTGTGTGTGTATTTATGTCTGTGCTTGTTCCCCTACCACTGCTTGAGAACCAGTGTTGATGTGTTTGCTTGCATCCCCATAACTTAGCGGTTCAGCAAAAGAGACTGATAGAATAAGTACCAGACTTAAAAAAAAAAAAAGTACTGGGGTTGATTCATTCGACTAAAAATTCAAGGCGGTGCCCCAGCATGGCCACAGTCAAATGACTGAAACTAATAAAAGATAAACGATAAAAGATATATACATACAAACATACATACATATACATATGTACACAAACATACATATATACATACAAATAATGATGAGGATGATAATATATATATATATATGTATGTATATATATAT
>NC_068989.1:10175891-10178216 GCF_001194135.2 Octopus bimaculoides
GCTACTAATAGTTTCATATGTAGAGAAATATCTCAAACATATTCATCAGGTACAAACCACATATCCTAATGAACTAAAAAAATTGAATCCTCTAAATAAATGAGATTCATCTCTCACCAGATGTACGTTTTTGATGAGTTCTCTATCACAGAGCAGTACATTATATATATCTATATATGTATATAAATATATATATATATATCATCATCCATCAAGCATCCGTCTACTAGATTGGCATATGTGTGTGTGTGTGTGTGTGTGTGTGTGTGTGTAAATATGTATATATCTTTTTCTTTATATCTCAAACATCCTTTGTCACTCAAGAATGTATATATTTGAAACAAATTTCTTCAAAAATTAATAACTATCGAAAAGCACAATATCTTTAAACAAAACAGATTAAAACAGATTTGTCGTTAATCTATTTCCTTTTCGTATGTGTGTGTGTTTTTTCTGGGTGAAGAGGGGGTGTTTTTTTTTCTTTTAGAGCTTTCATATTATTTTTAATTTTTAAAGGTTTTGCTCCCTCCCCACACCCTCTCCTTCAAATATTGTGACTATATCAAGAACAGGCTTTGATATTTTGAATATATACACATACACAAAGATACATGTGTATACATATATGTATGTATGTATACATAAACATACATATATCTATGAGGCAACGCATATATATATATATATATATATATATATTGATACACACAGACACACACATGGATATATATGAGCGAATGTCTATATAGATGCACTCAAATACACCCATACGCACATATACACACATACATACACATATCTGTATATATATATGTATACATAAATACTCATATATTGATGAGTGAATGTATAAATAGATGCATACACATATACGCACATACATATGTATATGTATGTACATATGTATGCGTGCATACATAAACATATTTATGAGTGAATGCCTATATCGATGCACACACATACACACACTCACTCACATATGCATATATATGTATTGTATGTATGTATGTATGTATGTATGTATATCTATATATACCTACAAATATATGTGTGCATGCATATATATACATATATATATATATATATATATATATAAACAAACACATATATATGCGCGTGTGTGTGTGTGTGTGTGTGTGTGTGCACTAACACACATAGCTGCACACCATAAACAGTTAAGATATGCAGGAGGATAGTGGTCGGTTTACTTTCCATGAAAGGCTAAACAACTGACTTCATTTCATCTCTGTATTTCACTGGAGTACGGCTGAAGCATTATGAAAAATGTATCAACAAAGACATTTATTATGAATTATATTTGTAGATTTATAGTTTGCCAAAGAGTAGATTACACTGACAATAAAATTTAAAATATTCTACAAAGAATATGCGGTATATATATATATATATATGTGTGTGTGTGTGTGTGTGTGTGTGTGTGTGTGTGTGTGTATGTGCAAGTTCATATAGATATGTATAAGTGTATGTGTGGATGTATATACATATATATACACACACACATATATATACACAGATATATATATATACAGACACATATATATATATATGTATATATATATATATATATATATATATATATATATATATATATATATATATATATATATATATATACATATATACAAATACATTTATACTTATACATATACATAGATACATATACACACACACACACACACACATATATATACATAGATACATATATACACACACACACACACATATATACACACACAAACATAAATACATATGTAATATATACATATATACATATATAAATACATATGTATATATACATACATATATAAATACATATGTATATATACATACATACATATATAAATAAATAAATACATATGTATATATACATACATACATATATAAAAACATATGTATATATACATACATACATATATATATATATACATAGTTGCTATTATGGTAAACTGTTGTATGTCCAAATTTGGCCAAACGCGTTTTTTTTTTTTCAATATTTATATTTGCTTGCGATAGCCAGTTCTTTTGGTCAAACTATTGTATCTTCAGCTGCTTCAGATGCCAAGATAAGAAAATTGTCAAAATTGGAGTCCAGCAGCACTGCTATGGAACGGTGAAACTATCTCTTTTGTTTTTTGAAAAATCGACATTTTGGACTTACGATACATATATATATTTCACTGCGGGCCATGCTGGAGCACAGCCTTTAGTCAAAGAAATCAACTCCTTATTCTTTATAAACCCAGAAACTTATTCTATCAAACTTTTTTGCTGAACCGTTAAGTTCCAGGGATGTAAACACACCAA
>NC_068989.1:10178526-10183526 GCF_001194135.2 Octopus bimaculoides
ATATATATATATATATAAATAAATACACATACATATATATATATATATATAAGCATATACCATCATCACCATCATCATCATCTTCATAATTTAACGTCCACTTTCCATGCTGGCATGGGTTGGACGGTTTGACTGAGGACTGGCAAGCTGGGAGGCTGCACTAGGCTCCAATCTGATCTGGCATGGTTTCTACAGCTGGATGCCCTTCCTAACGCCAACCACTCCGAGAGTGTAGTGGGTGCTTTATATAAGTATGAAATATATATACATATCCGTATGTGTAGATGTAATTAATAGCATTGTCATAGAGGCAATGTTCTTTGCTTCTGATCCTCCATGAAAATAAGTCTGGTTATGGAGAAATATATAGTTTCCTAGGGGTTGGAAGAAGAAAACGTGTTAGGGCATAGAAGATCTGCCTCAATAAAACCCATCCAACTCATACAAGCATAGTAAAGTGGATGTTAAAATCGTGTGTGTGTGTGCACGCGCATAGTGTTAGGATGGGCATCCAGCTGTAGCAACCAAACTAAAACAGATAATGGAACCTGATGTGGCTCCTGCCCGTGTCAAGTCGTCCAACCCATGCCAGCATGAAATTTGGACGGATGATGATGATATACACACCCACCCTAATATACATGTGTGTGTGTATGTGTGTGATGCATACAATATACAATATAGAAGACATAATATGTAAGTGTGGCTGTGTGGTAAGTAGCTTGCTTATGAACCGCATGGCTCCGGGTTCAGTCCCACTGCGTGGCACCTTGGGCAAGTGTCTTCTACTATAGCCTCGGGCTGACCAAAGCCTTGTGAGTGGATTTGGTAGACGGAAACTGAAAGAAGCCCGTCGTATATATGTGTGTGTGTGTGTGTGTGTGTGTGTGTGTGTGTGTGTGTGTGTGTGTTTGTCCCCCCCAACATCGCTTGACAACCGATACTGGTGTGTTTACGTCCCCCTAACTTAGCGGTTCGGCAAAAGAGACCGATAGAATAAGTACTAGGCTTACAAAGAATAAGTCCTGGGGTCGATTTGCTCGACTAAAGGCGGTGCTCCAGCATGGCCACAGTCAAATGACTGAAACAAGTAAAAGAGTATATATGCGCGTGCACACCTCGTATATACTTTTTAGATCTTTTTTTTTTTTTTCCTAATGTAACTTACACTTGGAAAACTATAAATCTTAATTTCTGGAGATATTTATTTTCACGACAAATCACGTGCACGTCACTAAAATACAAAGACGAAATGAAACCAATCGTTAAAGTCTTTCGCAGAAAGTGAACCACTAACTCCTGCATTAAAACAACATCCTTTATTTCCAGTGGAAAGCTGGATGAAAAGCTGTCATCAGTAAATCCCTGTCAAAACTGGATCAATGTCGCGAATAAGGGATCGTCAATTTCACCAAGTGAAGGCAACGGAACGACTTGATAAAGAAATCAATAGAAGGGAGACAACTCTTGATTTACTTTAAATATGTCAGTCAACAAAAACGGTTGAATCAGAATTTGATAGAAAGCATTTAAATAAAATAGAATAAAATATACATAAAATAACGCAAAAATAAAACAAAATAACACAAATGCTCGATGAATGGTAGCTTCTAATAATTATGTGAATTATTAACCAGATCTTTAACTAACTGTATGTACAAGTAAATGTACATACAAGATTATCTACTATCAAATGGTTGAACTAAAATGGGAAACAATCATTGTCCTCATAAATTTGTAATTTATTTTTTAATGTCATGAATTGAATAATTAAAGAATATAACGTAAATCTCATTTCTAATTCTACCTTAGGCAATTTTCTCTTCTTAGTCATATTTTTCCAATCAATTTCATTTATGGATCCTTCTTTTCCTAACATGCATTACCCATTCATAGTCTATGTCCATATTAACACGAACATCATAGAAACACTTAAAAAGCATAAATATCTACTTAAAAATAATAAATATACATACAAAGAAATTAAACATGGTATCATTTTTTTAAAAATATTTCAGTATGCATTGCTTTTAACGTTGTAAGTCAGATTTTAAATATAAGCATCCCTCGTCTATAGTAATGCATTAGTCCTGAAAATCTTGCTGTAATTCAGTTTCATAACACAAAATGAACTTTCCCATTGAAGTCCATGTTCACTGCTTCCAGCACAACATCAAAGTCTATGAGGAAATTGGTTTCATACTATAAAACTCCTTACTAAAGGAAAACTTTCAGGAACACAATATTTCTGTAATGCAGGGAAGATTTTAAAATTCATGTGTTATACCCAATAAGTTTACAATCCATCAATACATTTTCACCATCCACTATTCTTGGGAGGGTTGTAGGGGTAGAGTCCTCAGATGTCTCCTCTATAGGGTCTTATCAGAAGCAACTATCATTACATTTTCCTGCTGAATTCTCAAGCCTGACGATGGATATTATTCAACCATCTTACCTTTTGGTCTACCTCCATTTAAATATTTTTTATTTAAACTTCAAAAAAAACTTGCGCTTACTTTCTAAGTTTAAAATAAAGATTTAAAAAACTTATTGCATGCTTTTTAAGTTTAAGATAAAAAAAATTTTAATGCTCAGTCAAGCATAAATTTTTGAGATAAACTATTATTAATTTTATTGGGAAAATCAGGGTGGGAGAAAGGGCTATTAATTTTAACCCCATAACCAAATTTCAAAACCTTGCACTTTTAAGGTTTATATTTTTCTATTTTTTTAAGTAAAGAATAAAATATAATTTGTGTTAAATTCATGAATAGCAACAGAATGTAAAATAATGGCTTCCTCAAATAAGTGACGATCGGTTAACTGTAAAAAAAGTAAATAGTATATGTCATTTGTCTGAATGACGATTGACTATCGAAGTCCATACCTCATCTTAATCGCTTGGGAACCCTAAAGTTTTTCTTAGCTGCTTTACCTATAGTAACACAGGAGTATAGTTTTTCCCTTTCCCGCTGTAGTAATGTTGTCTGCTCTACACTAACATGAAAGTACGGTCCTCTGTATACTAACAAATGAGTTCAGACAGAATTAACAGAACAAGCCAGACATTACAATTGCATGAAATAAAAAAAAAAACAAAGAAGGGTAAATGTTTAAAATTACCTCGGGTCTTTGGGCACGCAACATGCCTTGGTTGTGCTGGTCGTTACTCAGAGCTTGAGCTGCAGCAGGAGTAGCATTATTGGATACACCTGTCCAAAAAGAAGCACACAGTTAATTTCATAGAATATGTGTTAGAAAGACAATAATATCAAATTAGTCTGTTAACCAAAGAAATCTATGAGTGGAATGTGCCAGAAGTGTGAGAAGGCAAGGAGAGAAACAAAAAAATAAACAGGAGAGATTTTGAAAGATACAGTTATATTTTTCCAAAAGTAAAACCATTGCCTAAATTAACTGAAATTCTTAGAGAATTGACATCAATGACCAGTCAGAATTCCTTCTTAAAATATTTTAATATTGGTTTTCTCAAAGTCAAAGCAAAACTTGAGCAGAACAAAAGCTGAAATTAATTAATTCTACAATCAATAAAAACACTGGTATCATTGTGGCCATCGTTTCCGTTTAGCTCCAGGTCAGTCCTTATTATACGGGATTATAAATCAAAGGCAATATCAACGACTACGTTTGTCCCATGTCCCTATCATCATTTAAAAACGTATGATGTGATTTAAGGGTGGTTTGTCTACTATTTTCTAGCATAGAGTCTCCTTCTTCATTGCTTAGTTACTGATATTGTCGTGGAGTGTGGCAATGATGTTGATGAAAATAAAGTTCAAAGTGATACTAATGAATAAAGACAGGGGCTAAACAACACCATCTTGTGCCCCAAAAAAGAAGGTAACAATCATTTTCCCACAAAATAGGGTCCTAGCACCTTCCTTATAACCCATGCATTGACACTTGTAGAAAATTCTTCTGCTGTGCAGTTAAGAAGTTTGTTTTGCAGCCACAAGGTTTTGGGTTCGGTTCCAATGTGTAGAACCCTGCGCAAGTGTCTTCTGCTATAGCCCTAGGTCAACCAATACTTTGTGAGTGGAGGATAAATATAAATGTATGTGTGTTCGTGTGTCTGTGTTTGTCCCCCACCATTGCTTGAAAACCGATGCTGGTGTGTCTACGTCCCCGTAACTTAGCGGTTTTGTTACCATATTTTTGTTGAAATATGCTTTGTTTCAAGTGCGGCACCCATGCTGGTTCCACATAAAAAAAAAAATTTTAAAACAACGCCCAGCTCACTCTATAAAGTGGTTGGCATTAGGAAGGGCATCCAGCCGTAGAAACCATGCCAAATCAGACTGGAATCTGGTGCAGCACCCTCAGCTTACCAGTTTTCAGTCAAACTGTCCAACCCATGCCAGCATGGACAATGGATGTTAAATGATGATGATGATGATGACGATGATGATAATTTGTTTCAATTAATTCTGAAAATAATGGAAGAATTTAGTAAAGTAACTCCATCATTATTAAGCTGATGTTTGGAACATAGATTTATATGAAATTCCTCTGGAAACTTTCAGTTTAGATCACATTAACCTTTTGGATATCAACCCACCCCAAACCATCTCCGGTTCTTTAATACAAACAACATGTTTTAAAAGTGATCTAAATTAAAACCTTTCATCAAAATTTCATATTAATTTATGTTCCAAAATACCAGTTTAATATAGACGAAGTTATATTAATAAACTCTTCGTTATTTTCAAAATTAATTGAAACAAAAGCAGTGAATTTCAAAAGAAGTGTGGTAACAAAAGAGTTAAAACTTTAGTATCCATAGAACCAGGGGTGGTCTCAGGCAGATTGGTTGGTACCAAAGGAATTAAGGTACCCAGAAAAGTAGTGGTACTGATAAAAGTGACCGTGAGAGTAGTAAGAATGGTGGTGGTGGTGGTGGTGACTGACTAACTGACCTTGGGTCAGCTCAAATCAAGCAGACCTGTTTTCAAAGAGTGTTTCAGCTATGATCAACC
>NC_068989.1:10188158-10199877 GCF_001194135.2 Octopus bimaculoides
ACACACACACACACACACACACACACACACACACACACACACACACACACACACACACAAACATACAAATATATATATTTTAACATCCACTTCTTCAATACTTGCATGGGTCAGACAGAGATTATTCATGCAGATATTCTATGACCAAGAGTTCTTTTTGCCACCAACCCTCACCAGTTTCCAAAGGAGATAATGTATTTCCACAGAATATTGGAAATGGTATTGATAGTGACTTCAAAGTTTTGGCTAGCTGTCCTCATCAGGTATGTGTATGTTACATATACACATATCATCATTATCATCATTTAACATACACTTTTCCAAGCTTGCATGGGTTAGATGTAATTTGCTGAGGCAGATTTTCTATGGCTGCAAGCCTTTCCTATTGCCAGCCCTCACCTGTGTCCAAGCAAGGTAATATTTCCCCAGACATGTTTTTTTTTTCATGCAAGACTGGAAACAAACAACAACACTTGTATTATGGCAGTTCCTGTTTACAACCATCATATGATGTCCAGACAAAGGTACACACATACACACACACATGTTCAAACAGACACATACAGATAAATATATATTAAAAACAAATTCAAATATCTCTAACAAAAACCAGTCAAATGTTTAATGAGTTCCTCGTATATAAAAACCAACAATTTTCGGAACTAATAAACAGCTAGACATTTCAGGATTGACTTGTCATCAAAACAATAAACCAGAAATCTTTTGTTTGTGTCTCATTCTTCAATAAATAGTTGACATTTCGTTATATACACTGCAATCAATAAACAGTTAGTTGGCTTTCTTTGCCAACCAAACTACTTAAAAAAATAAACACCACCACCACCAATTCATTTATGCGTTGTTTAAACATTCAATCACAAATATACACACACACACTCTTACATACTGAAAAGTAAATGACAGTCAGTCAAACATCTTAAATGGTCACTCACAAACATTTTTCTATCGCCCCCCCCCCTCTCCCCAAACCCAAACAAACAAACTTATAATGTTCTGAAATTTTTGAAAAATTCCAACACCAATGAAAACACTAAAAGAGCATAACAAGTAATAATTGGTTTGAATTTTAGCACAAGGCCAGCAAATTTGTGGGGTGGGGTAAGTTGATTACATTGACACCCCCCTCCTTCCCCTATATACATATACACCAACCACTCTGAGAGTGTAGTGGCTACTTTTTATGTGTCGCTGGCACAGGAGCCGGTCAGGGGATACTGGCATCGGTCACGATCAGTTGGTGCTTTATATATATATATATATATATATATATACATACATCATTTACTTTTTATCTTTTATGCTTCTTTAATTTCAGTCATTCGACTGCCACCATACTGGGGGGAGTGGGGCGAAACATCACCTTGAAGGGTTTTATTTGAATGAATCAACCTCACTACTTAAAGTTTTATAAAGCCTGGTACTTATTCCATCGGTTTCTTTCGCTGAACCACAAAGTTGTAGGACATAAACAAACCAACACCAGTTGACAAGCAGTGGTGGTGGGAAAAACACAAACACACATATTGACATAAACCCATATGCAATGGGCTTCTTTCAGTTTCCATCCACTCGCAAGGCTTATTCAGCCTGGAGTGCCAACGGAAGAGGCTTGCCCTGAGTGCCTGCCGTGGGTGTGAATCTGGAACCATGCAAACTTCTTACCACACAGCCACACCTAAATACACACACACACATCTATATATATATATATATGTGTGTGTATATATGTCCAATCCAAGCCAGCATGGTAAATGGATTACAGCAATGAGAGAAAGACAGAGAGGGGGTGGAGAAGAGAAAGATAGAATTAGAAAGATTTTAAAAGTTATATATCATATCATATCATATCATCTGGTGAAAGCAGCTTTTCTTAAAAAGTTGACCAAAAAAATCTCTTTTACACGTTAAATATAACGAGAAATTCAAGATAATTACTGTTTACTTCAAACAGTTCTTCAAATCTAGAAACATTCTCCACACTGTAATCATCTTAGAGTATTATACTAATTAAACACTTCTCAGCAATTACTGTGAGTTAGGTGGAAATCTTTTTGTCGTTTCTTCTTCAAGTGGCTTCTCCAGAGAAATTACCGAGTTAATTAAGAAAGAGATAAACTGTATTAACTTGAGTCTATTTATCTAACAGCTTTCGAAGCTTATGACGACAGATTTAACAAGAATTAAACAAGCTTTTTGGATTAATAAGAGAAAAAAAAAAAAAAATGCCAAATATTTTATCAGGCGTAAAAGTAATGTCTTACCCAATTTTATTGTGTATGGGGGGGGGGGTTACAGCCATATTGGGAATATTGACAGATTAATAATGGCTTCAAATTTTGGAACAAGGTCAATAATTTTAGGGGGGAGGGCCAAATCAATTACCTTGACCCCAGTATTTGACTGGTATTTTATCAACCCCAAATAGATAAAAGGCAAATTTGACCGTGGAGGAATTTGAACTCAGAATGTTAAGACCCAGAAGAAATGCTGCTAAGCACTTTGTCTGACAGACTAATGATTCTGCAAGCTCACCAATTATGTTATTTTATGTTGATTTGGTCATGGAACAATTAAATGTATTCAAAACCTCAAAGCATGCTTTTAAGGGCTGGTACGAAGCTTCAGTTTTATGATTTTAAACAGAGAGGGGTAACACACACAAACTCTCTCTCTTCCCTGATAGGAATCCTACATATTGCAGATGATATTGTATCAAGGTGAACTGGGATGATCTGCCTGGAAACCCAAGCGAAAGCGCCCCCAAACGATATGAACAGAAGATCTCATGAACTAGTAGTCCAATATATTGTCCACAAAGAAATTTTGCTTCCACAATATTTATTTAACCAGATACAATAAACTGCAGCTATTGACAAGCAAAAACAAGCAAAATTTAACTTGTGTCAAACAAACTATGTGGTCAACACAAAATACATGAATTAGTCAATCTCAGAACAAATTACTCTAAAAGTAACAAATAATATTAGACTAGTCATATAACGATATAAAATGTGCCAATCTCTAACTGTAGATGGAATCTGTGATAGAGGTAGACCCAGGAAGACATGGGATGAGATGGTGAAGAATGATCTTCAAACTTTGAGCTTCTCAGAGGCAATGATTGGTGACTGAGACACTTGGTGATGTGCTGTGCTTGAGAGGACCCATCAAGCCAAGTGCAAATGCGTCATTGGACTGCGGCTATGCTGGGGAACTGATTTGAAGGGCTTACTGAAGTTTGGTATTTATTCTATCAGCTTCTTTTACCAAACTACTAAGTTACAGGGAAGTAAACAAATCAACAACGGTTGTCAAGTGGTAAAAGAGACACACAGACATATGTACATAAAGGGCTTCCACACAGTTTCCATCAACCAAATTCACTCAGAGGGCATTGGCCAGCCTGACATTATAATAGAAGCCCAAAGATGAACATGCAAATTTAAGGAATTTCACGATAAACTTACTTATTCCATGAGGTGGGTGATAGCGTTTGGGATGATCTGACAATGGTGGATTCGGAGGCTGGAACGGGCTGGATGCTGAAGCTGGTCGAAGCAGTTGGCCAGACTGCGGCCGTTGAGCTTGATAACGCTGCGCATACTGTACAGGAGCGACTTGGTGATGACGGATCTGTTGCCGAGATTCTCGTTCTTGGATTTGCTGGAAGTTGCGTTTCAGCGTAGATTCACCAGGTATTTGTAATATTGAGCTGAAAGAAGATAGAAAAGTGAAATCAAATTATAATTCAATACCTCTGACAATGAAGGCAAATTGTAATTAAATGAATAAGCACAGATATGGCTGTGTGGATACAGAGTACGCTTCATAACGACAAGGTTTCAGGTTCTTTCCCACTATCTGACTCCTTGTAAGTGAAATTGGTAAATGGAAATTGTATGAAAGCTTGTTATGGGTAAGGAGAGATTGAACCTGAATCCACATAGTTGCAAAGTGAACTTCTTAACCACCAACCTCATCATCAAGCCTAGTTCACATGTAGGCTCTATTGTTTCTGTGCAGTGCTGCATAGGGGTTCAATATCAGTCTGCTTAAACTGTTGTTATACTTCCAGAAGCACCAACATTATAATATGGTCCTTACATATATCAATAAATGGCCTGGTCCACCAAGGAGAAATATATCTTAAGTCAATAAAAATTATTTTTAAAAAATCAAACTCAGAACAAGCAAAGTAAATAAACCATATAAAGGAATTCAGGTCTCTGGTGTTTAAATAGGACATTCTTGAAATTATTTACAATTTCTTGATTGTACAGTTTGCTGCATTCTATAAAAGCATTGAATGCCAAGGTTCTTTTTAAAAACCACTTCAGCAATTAGTAAGGAGTGACTAAGGAGTGGAAATTAATCCATAGATAGCAACTAATCATCATCATCATCGTTTAACGTCCACCTTCCATGCTAGCATGGGTTGGACGATTTGACTGAGGACTGGTGAAACCGGATGGCAACACCAGGCTCCAATCTAATTTGGCAGAGTTTCTACAGCTGGATGCCCTTCCTAACGCCAACCACTCAGAGAGTGTAGTGGGTGCTTTTACGTGTCACCCGCACGAAAACGGCCACGCTCGAAATGGTGTCTTTTATGTGCCACCCGCACAAGAGCCACTAACAAAGGTAAATTATATCTTGTAGATAAATATGAAGTTAAAGACATCGTACAAACCTCGATTCTCCAGGTAAAGCATTATCATCTTCTTCTTCATTGTCACTGCCTTCATATTCATATTCTGTCTCATGATCATCAACTGAAGTGACAAGGACAATAAATAATACATAAGAAAAATATTCAGAAAAAATGTTATCAAAATACAATGGACACACACACATACACACACACACAAACATCTTTAAATAGGTCTGCTCCAATATAGATGACTGGAAATACTCAATAATTTAGAATCTTAGTTTCATATATTTAAATATTTTCTCTAACTGTATTTTAAAAATATCTTTCTATTATTATTATGCTAACACAATCAAACATTGTATTTTTTTATATTTTGTATATTAAATGACTTCTGTGAAACAGGATTACCACTATAACGGGACGATTCTTGACTATGTCACAGCCAATATAAACCTACACATACACAGAGAAACACTTTACAGTTTGTTAGAATCTGTTCACATTATCAATTGATAAGTCTAATGTACAGGTCTGTGAACAAACTGACACATCAGGTGAATGCTCTCTCAATGAAATGGCTCTACTGTTAGACAGCAGCTTAAATCACAACGCCAATGTCAACAAACTGAACTATGACAGGGTGATCTTGGATAGAAAAGCTATCTATAAAATACTTCCAGGTGGAGATGGTTTCTGGGATAATATGGTGAAGACTTGCTTTCAGTCATTAGACTGCAGCCATGCTGGAGCACCATGTTGAAGAATTTTAGTAAAACGAATCAATCCCAGTAATTATTTCTAAGCCTAGCACTTATTCTATCAATCACTTTTGCTAAACCACTAAGTTACAGGGATATAAACACACTGATTGTCAATTGGTGGTAGAGAACAAACACAGGCACAACCACACAGGCACAATCACACACACACACACACACACACACACACACACACACACATTTGTATAAAAGGAGCACTCTGTTGATTATGACGAGGGTCCCAGCTGATCCAATCAACGGAACAGCCTGTTCGTGAAATTAACGTACAAGTGGCTGAGCACTCCACAGACACGTGTACCCTTAATGTAGTTCTCAGGGAGATTCAGTGTGACACATAGAATGAGACAAGGCTGGCCCTTTGAAATACAGGTACTACTCATTTTTGTCAGCTGAGTGGACTGGAGCAATGTGAAACAAAGTGTCTTGCTCAAGGACAAAATGCGTCGCTGGGAACTGAACTCACGACCTTACGATCGTGAGCTGAATGGCCTAACCACTATATACAACAGGCTTCTTTCAGTTTCCGTCTACCAAATCCACTCAAGGGCTTTGGTTGGCTCAAGGCTATAATAGAAAACACTTGCCAAAGGGACTGAACCTGAAACCATGTGGTTGGGAAGCAAGCTTCTTACTACACAGCCACACCAGCACCTATATCAAGTAATTTATTTTTCTCTATGGAACACAAGGTAGGGAGCTGATTTATTTTGAACTTCTCAAACGTTCTAAATTCTTATGACATAAATATATAACCATGTAATCCAATCAGAGTGTAACTTTACCTCTTTTGTTTTTCCTGTGCCGGTCGATCTGGTCTTTGAGCTGAATACGCACTTGCCTTTCGGTGGGTTGATCTCTGATAAACGGGTGTTTCAGTAACTGTTCTGTATTAGGTCTCTGAGTATAGTCTTTCACCAAACAAGCCTCTACAAAACTTTGAAACTTTGAGGACCTTAAAGAAACAAAAGACAATGAATTTCTTTCTCTTTCTGCTTTTTAAGATGTTAAAATATTTTCTTTACTTTCTTTTTTTTTTTTAAGATTAAAGCAAACACACATATTGTAGAAACACTGCCAGATCAGATTGGAGCCTGGTGCGGCCTCCTGGCTTGCTAGTCCCCAGTCAAACCGTCCAACCCATGCCATCATGGAAAACGAACATTAAATGATGATGATGAATGTGAGAAAACAAAGAACAGCCAATGAAGATATTACTTTCCCAAAGAGTTTACTTAAAACGAGCTATTTAATTTTAAAAGAGATTATTTTGAAGAGATTAATTTATCACCCCCTTCCCCCACCACCTTCACTACTTTGTCTTCCGTTTTCGAAAGGAATCTCATTTACAAATGTAAATGAGTTCTGTTATTGTTTTACCGGAGGTCAGATCTGGTCAAGCAATCATGATCAAGACACAAATTAACTGTAACCATTTCATAAATAAGTTGTTTTTTTTTGGGGGGGGGGGGCAAACAATATACCTAGGAGTGCATTAGTCAATGTGCCTTCCCTTTTAAGACAAAAGAATATGATTTAGTTATTATTTCTAGCAGTTCAAGTAACTGCACAAAGCATTTGTTGGCTTCAAAGGAATCACGTAGTTCTCTGATGCGTGCAAATATTACATGTGCCATAATCTCATTTCGTTTTCCGAACCAATACTAGTGCAAAAAAGAAATGAAATTATGAGGAGAATTTTCAGATGTGTTGACACTTGGGTGACTAGTGACCATCTTCAGTCAAGAATATGTCAGGAATAACTTTTATAATTGTGTACAAACACGTTATCTTCTTGAAACTGCTCTCCTTTCTTTGTATCTTTCAATTGTAGTTGTTATATTCATCATTCTATTTGATTCTATAAGCAATATATACTACAACCACGTCTACAAAACCTTCATCCTGACCAATGAACTATCCACAGACACCAAGAAACTAATATGAGATTAATGAAATCATCAAAACTAAATTTTCATCATATAGAATGCAACCAAAAAAAAAACAATTACAAAGGAAAAATAAATTATACCATTTGCGAGATTTGAGTCGAGGAGGTGGAGATCTTGGGATTAGAAACAAAGCTCTCATCGGATGCATATCACAGAGGGCTGAAATAAAGATAAATTCCATGTAAACTTTTTTTTTCTTTGACAAAGGATCAAAATCAAATTCAACACTATTTACCAAACTCTACTTAAGGTAATTTTCTCACCCACATATTTATCAGTATCCAAGGTAACTAAATATCCATTTTATTTAACTGTCAAATTCCCAACAATGTTTGTTGTTTCTTTATTAATATGCAACGCGTGGAGGCGCAATGGCCCAGTGGTTAGGGCAGCGGACTCGCGGTCATAGGATCGCGGTTGCGATTCCCAGACCGGGCATTGCGAGTGTTTATTGATTGAAAACACCTAAAAGCTCCACGAGGCTCCGGCAGGGGATGGTGGTGAACCCTGCTGTACTCTTTCACCAAAACTTTCTATCACTCTTACTTCCTGTTTCTGTTGTGCCTGTAATTCAAAGGGTCAGCCTTGTCACACACTGTGTCACGCTGAATATCCCCCGAGAACTACGTTAAGGGTACACGTGTCTGTGGAGTGCTCAGCCACTTGCACGTTAATTTCAGGAGCAGGCTGTACTGTTGATCGGATCAACTGGAACCCTCGACATCGTAAGCGACTGAGTGCCAACAAACAACAAATATGCAACGCAAAGTAGAGTTCATCTATTTACATGTTTAAAATGCTTAAAATATTGGAGAAACAGATACAAAATAATAATGATAATCAAAAATCATAAAGATTTTTAGCTAAAGATAACTAAGTAAGGATATACATAGTTTGCCAGAAATTATGTTCTCTGTATTGTTATTAGAGACAAAAATTTATAAAACATCTGCAATACTTACGAGGTTTACCTTCTGCCATTTCAATGGCGGTGATACCCAGCGACCAAAGGTCACTCTGTAGAATAAATGAAATAAAAACATATTCGATTAACACCTTTTCTACTTTAATGAATAAATGGCGAACAGAGATATCAAGGTTTAACCCATTACCATTTAAACAAACCATACCCAGCCCAAATATTCTGTTTTATGCAGAAACCAGTCAAATCCAACCTCTCAAACCTACCCTACAATGTCATTCTAAAAATAAGCAATCACAGCACAGAAATCTGAAAGCTATGAAATGGATGCATGATTAATTCAAAGCAATGAGAATAAATATGTATTACATTTGACTGAGTAATCTGAATGCTAAAGGGTTGAGAAGGATAGAAACTTACCCTATTATCATATGTAGCATCAGGGTTTTCATCACAGGCAATAACTTCTGGTGCCATCCTGGAATAGTTAACAAAGATAATATTCAGTGTTGCATATTGAGTATTCAGTAGCAAAAAGCAAATTCCTGGACAGAGAACTCCCAACATTGCTGAAAGATCTTAAATTCATAGGTTCTTGAGAGTAATAGGTAAAGCTCTAATAGTATTTGAAGTAAATTCTATAATATCGTGCAAGATAATATAGGCACAGGCATGGTTGCGTGATTAAGAAACTTGCTTGGCAACCACATGGTTTCAGGTTCAATCCCACTGCGCAGCACCTGAAGCAAGTGTTGTCTACAATAGCCCTGGGCTAACCAATACTTGTGAGTGAGTTTTGTAGATGGAAACTGTGTAGAAGCCTACTCAGTGTGTGTTGTGTCTGCTTGTCACCCTTGCCCTCACACTTGACAACCTGTATTGGTCTCTTTACACCCACACAATTTAGCAGTTCAGTGAAAGAGACCGACAAGGACTAAACTTAAAAGAATAACCTTAGTACTAGGGTTGATTTGTTTGGCTACAATCCTTCAAGACAGTGCCCCAGTATGGCCACAGTCCACAAACAGAAACAAGTAACAGATAAAAGACAATATAAAGCCATAATGGCTATGTTCAGTTGGCATATTTGGTATGTTTGTCCGATGTGATAACAATTCTGCCAGCTCACCATTTTTGGTGACTTATAAATAATAAAGTATATAAATTCTGTGATGTAAGTTAACACAATGGTTCCCAAAGTGAGCGGTATTACTAAGTTATGGGGACGTAAACACACCAGCATATTTAGTCAAGTGACGGTGGGGGGGAAAACACAGACACACAAACATATACATATATATATACACAACGGGTTTCTTTCAGTTTCCATCCACCAAATCCACTCACATGGCTTAGGTCGGCCCAAGATGTCATGCAGTGGGACTGAACTTGGAACCATGTGGTTGGTAAGCAAGCTTCTTACCACACAGCCACTCTTGCGCTATATCATAATAGCTTAATTCCCATTCTACTTGAAGTTTGCAAGTAAAAGAGAAAAAGATAAATAATTTAATTCATGATTTAACATTATACCCTGTATAGGAAAAACAAAGAGTAAATGGTTATTATATACACAGAATAACCAGGAGACATATATGGAAAACAATACAATAATATTCTTTACAAGATAAGAGAACTTTTAATCGCCTTAATTTCAAGGCTTACTGATAGAGAAGGCAATAGATCTGATCCATAAAGCAAACTCCTTCAGAGAGTTTATTAAATATAGCCAAAAGTAGGATTTAATCAGTGTTGATAATTGGATTAGAATGGTGTTAATCTCAACATGAATGGTTCCCCATGGAAATATGGCCTGGTCACAGTGATGAAAATTTGTGTGGAATTGGAGAGCTTTCAAAGAAGGAATAGAGTTGTTTTGCTTTCTAAGACAAAAAAATAAATTATATATGATGCAGTAAAGCAAATCCATGAATGAATGAATGAGAATGAATGAATGAATGAATGAATGAATGCATGCATGGACAGATGCCTACATGCATATATGCACGATGCAGTGTTAACAATATTAATGTAATACAACAGGTAAAATAGAAGAACTACAATCAGTGGTTAAAAGCATTTGAAAACCGAAGTTAAGATGAGAAGAGAAAATGATTAATACAGGTGGTAGTGGGCACAGGTATCAGGCCTTATTGTCACAGGAAGTAATGATCGAATCAGAAAGTTGTGCAAGTTGGGCTAGGAATAATAATATTATTATTATTATTATGGTGATGATGGCGGCGGCGGCGGCGGTGGTGGAGCTGGTGATGGTGATGATGATGATGATATCGATTTCAAATTTTGACACAAGGCCAGTAATTTTGGGGAAGGGAATTGAATCAGTTACACCGACCCCAGTGTTTAACTGGTACTTATGTTCATCGATCCCAAAAGGATGAAAGACAAAGTTAACCCCAGCAGAATTTGAACTTAGAATGTAAAGACAAGTGAAATGCTGCTAACCATTTGCCTAACATGCTAACAATTCTTTTCTACTCTAGGCACAAGGCCCGTAATTTGGGGGGGGGGGCTAGTCGATTAGGTTGACCCCAGTACGTAACTGGTACTTAATTTATCGACCCCGAAAGGATGAAAGGCAAAGTCGACTTCAGCAGAATTTGAACTCAGAACGTAAAGACAGACAAAATACCACTAAGCATTTCGTCCGGCATGCTAACGTTTCTGCCAGCTCACCGCCTTACAACGATGACAATATTGGTGGCAATGATTTTGATGATGGTATAGTGTCAGTGATGCTAGCAATGAAAGGTAAGGTGGTAGGGATGTTGGTGGAAGTAATCGTGATGGTGGTACTTCGAATATTATTCTCAAACCAATTAATGAAAGACAATAGATTGCAACCTACCAGTAAGGCGTTCCAATAAATGTGTTTCGTCTGCCAATAGTCTTGTCTAATTGAGCACTTACACCAAAATCCACTGCAAAGAAAGAAATGAATGTTAGTTTCACAAAACGTGGGTCATTAGCAGCACTACTTTAATAGTGTGATAAGTAAAATGCTGGTTTCTAATTTTGGCACAAGGCCAGCAATTTCAAGGAAGGGAGATTAAATCGATGGCATCAACTCCAATGCTCAGCTGGTACTTACTAAATCGACCCTGAATGGATAAAAAGCAAAGTCAGCCCCAGTGGAGACTGATATTAAAATATTAACAGTCTGATATTAAAATACTAATAGTCTGATATTAAAATACTAATAGTCTGATATTAAAATACTAATAGTCTGATATTAAAATACTAATAGTCTGATATTAAAATACTAATAGCCTGATATTAAGATACTAATAGCCTGATATTAAGATACTAATAGTCTGATATTAAGATACTAATAGTCTGATATTAAGATACTAATAGTCTGATATTAAAATAT
>NC_068989.1:10199946-10210748 GCF_001194135.2 Octopus bimaculoides
CAGTCTGATATTAAAATACTAATAGTCTGATATTAAAATACTAATAGTCTGATATTAAAATACTAATAGTCTGATATTAAAATACTAATAGTCTGATATTAAAATACTAATAGCCTGATATTAAGATACTAATAGCCTGATATTAAGATACTAATAGTCTGATATTAAGATACTAATAGTCTGATATTAAGATACTAATAGTCTGATATTAAAATATTGATAGTCTGATATTAAAATACTGATAGTCTGATATTAAAATATTGATAGTCTGATATTAAAATATTAGTATAATATTAAAATACTAATAGTCTGATATTGAAATACTAATAGTAATTGGTCTTAAGCTAGTGTTTTTTTTTCTTTCTAATTTTATTATTTTTATTTCAGTTGTTGCATTTATTTTTGTTAAAGCTATTTTGTTGTTGATGTGGTTTAACTGTTTAATCCTTTAGCGTTCAGATTAAATTGTATTGAGTGGTTGGCGTTAGGAAGGGCATCCAGCTGTAGAAACTCTGCCAAATCAGACTGGAGCCTGGTGTTGCCATCCGGTTTCACCAGTCCTCAGTCAAATCGTCCAACCCATGCCAGCATGGAAAGCGGACGTTAAACGATGATGATGATGATGATGAATTCTTATTTTTATTCACATTGTTTTGAATTAATCAGACATTATCTTGTATCTCAGAGATTTTGATAGTGTGGTTGTAAATTTTTAGAATGACATTGTAAGGTAAGTGTGAGAGACCCAATCTGGCAGTTTGAACATAAAACAAGTAGAATGTTCTGGCTGGATTTGGCCTGTTTGAATGTGAAAGGGTTAACCAGACTTGATCATGCAGATCTCTATAACAAAATGATGTTTTAATCATGGCCATCACGTTTCCCCAACACCAGATTCATCCTCCTGTTTTTGTTTTTTAAGACAACAGGATATTGTGAGCAAGATTTGGCTGCTATTTCTAGCAAATCAAATGACCACACAGTTTGCCTCATGCAAGTTAAATAAGTATTCTCCCTGCTAAATAAGTATTCTCAACCATTCTTTTTTTTTTTTTATGCGCCCTTCTAAAGCCTAGCCAGGCTCATGGGCCCGGTTTCCCGGTTTCTATGGCGTATGTGTTCCCCCCCACCCCAGCTGGACGGGGTGCCAGTCCATCACAGCGTTACTCAAGAAACAGGAAGAAAGAGTGAAAGAAAGTTGGGGCGAAAGAATACAACAGGGGTCGCCACCACCCCCTGCCGGAGCCTCATAGAGCTTTAGGTGTTTTCGCTCAATAAACACTCACAACGCTCGGTCTGGGAATCGAAACTGCGATCCTCCGACTGCAAGTCAGCTGCCCTAACCACTGGGCCATTGCGCCTCCACATTCTCAACCATAAACTAGAAATAAATCCTTTTATTCAGCTATGCAGAGCAAGACAAGTATTGTTACCAAGTATTCAGAATGGCAATGATTTGTGGCTGGAATTGAACCATTTATTACACATAACAAATTCCTACCATCTATGGAGTTAGTAACGCAGGCACTGGCAGCTTAACTTACCCCAAACTAATTTAATGTCAACATTATTACAGCTTCAGTATCCATTTCCCTCATATTGACAAAATTTAGCAAGAGAGAAAAGAGAGAGATGCTTTTCCATAAATTCAATCCATTAATCTCAGCTCAGCAGTATCTACAAACCACAAACACCTCCGCCACAAACACCTCTGCCACAAACACCTTTCAGTGTCTCCATTTTAACTTCTTCAAGCTTCCATCTATTATACACAACCAATTTCTAACATCAAAATTCTCAGCACCTCACAATGCATCACTTAAAAAGATAAATGTATTCAGAGTTTAGGTAAGGCACTGGAACAACATGTCATAGAATATTATATCCATCTTATATCTTCCATGTTCTATTTGACTTCAATAATTGAAGCTCGCTCTCTCTCTCCTTTATCAAAGTCATAGTGATAAAGTAGATCAAACAATATCCATGATGTAATACATTCACTGTTCAAAAGAAGCCGTTTCTATCGACAATGGGACAAAATAAAAATTCTGCAAAGTGCATTCCAATTCCAAATTCTAAACTATTGTCATCTTTATCTTTTCTTTGACGTGTTTCAGGTGTTAGACTCTGACCATGCTGGAGCTACCCCACCCCCCCTACCGAAGAGTTCAGTTGTATGAAATCAACCACAGTACTTAAGTTTTAAGCTTGTTACTTATTCTATCAATCTCTTTTGGTGAACTACTAAGTTACAGAGACATAAACAAACCAACATCAGTTGTCAAGCAGTGGGGAGGACAAGCATAAACACACATGTGTATGTGTGCATGCGTGTGTGTGTGTGTGTGTGTGTGTGTGTGTGTGTGTGTGTGTGTGTGTGTGTGTGTGTGTGTGTGTGTGTGTGTGTGTGTGTGTGTGTATAATTTAAAAGAGTTCCAACTCTGTCTGTTTTTTATGTTTTATTTATATTCTTATAAAATTAATGTGGGATATAGAATATGGAATATATAATATAAATAGTAAAATGAAATGAAGTATTGAATGTCTTATTGAATATATGAAATATTGAGTATTAAATATAAAGTATTAAATATATAAGAACTAGTATAGACATCATTGCTGTTTGTAAATGAGAATCATTCACCTCGACAAATTCCATCCAATCCATAAAAGCACGGAAATGTGGATGTTAAAACAATGATGATGATGATTACACTATAGTCATTAGATCCCAACAATGTAGAAAGGCCGTAACTGTTTATCAAAAAGTTCTTTCTCTAAAAAAAGCTGAAACTTCGTGAAATTATAAAACATCTCAGGTGTTAATAGAAGGTACACAAGTGGTATACATTAACTCAATTCTACAATGAAATATTATTAAAAGAAAAGAAGGAGAGAAAAAAAAGGACATTTAGACAATTCCTTACCCAATTTCACTTCAGCATTATCTGTTAACAAGACATTTTGTCCTTTAATATCGCGGTGGATGACTTTATTGGTGTGAAGATGTGATAAACCCTAAGTATAAGATAGAGGGAATATCAATTAGATATGCGAGAAACATACGGTGTCATAATGAAAAAGAAATGAGAATATCATTAACGAATACAAATCAAAGATAATAATTTATGAGAGTGTTTTGCAAGAATCTTACTGGATAACCAAGCATATATCTATATCCATCTACATCCATATATATATTTACTCTTTTATTCTTTTACACATTTCAGCCCTAAGGCTGTGGCCATGCTGGGGTCCCTTGTTTTTATGTCTAGTTATAATCCTTTCTATTATATATTTCTTTATTGCCCAGAGGGGGTTAAACACAGAGGGGACAAACAAAGGGATTAAGTCGATTACATTGACCCAAGTGCGTAACTGGTACTTATTTAATCAACCCCGAAAGGATGAAAGGCAAAGTCGACCTCAGCGGAATTTGAACTCAGAACGTAACAGCAGACAAAATACCGCTCAGCATTTCACCTGGCGTGCTAACGATTCTGCCAGTTCGTCGCCTTAAGGAATGAAGTCATTATTCAGATGAAGAAAACAGTAGAGCAGACCAAACTAATTGAAATGACTCGGTTATTTTTTCTCTTTAAATCATAAGAAATACAAATCTCAATAGCAATGGAGCTCAAACAAAATTTTAGTCAGTATACTAAACCATCATTTGTAATACTAAAATCCAATGAATAATCTAGAATCTTGCAATTGTTTTGTTTGTTTGATTTTTTGTTGGGTTTTTTTTTTTAATTCTTTTAGTTCATTCAAAAGACAAATGAAATGAGTAAAACCAAAATGAATATTTGATGAAAAAAAACCTGCTATTTCAAGAACTGTTTCCTGCCTTCTTTACAAGAAAAGAATTCTTTGCAACAAGAAAGCATTGTTAATTCAAAAAAAGTTAGCTTCTTTTTTCTTTTTTTTTCTAGGATTTAAAGCTTTTAAGTACAATGCACATATGATGACGCAGGCATGGCTGTAGGGTAAAAAGTTTGCTTCCCAACTACATGGTTTGAAGTTCAGTCTCACAGTGTGGCACTTTGGACAAGTGTTTTCTATTATGCCAGGCAGACCAAAGCCTTGTGAGTGGATCTGGTAGGGGGGAAACTGAAAGAAGCACCTCACAGACGTATATGTGTGTTTTTGTGTTACCTTGTCCATGACATTGCTTGATAGTTGTAAATGAGTGTCACTGTTATACAAGCAGTGTCATTCAAATCCAATATACTGTGAGGACATGTCTAGCCATGGGGAAAATATTACTTTGCTTGGAAAAAGGTGAGGGTTAGCTACAGGGAGGGTATCCAGCCATAGACAATCTTCCTCAGTAAACTCTGTCTAACCCATGCAAGCATGGAAAAGTGGACATTAGAATAATGATGGTGATGATGATGAGTTCAAAACAGCTACAGTGAAGACTTACCCTTAAAATTTCTCTACATATATATGCTATCCATTCTTCTTTTAAAGTGTTGCCTTTGGTAGCTGGAATACAAGAAAACAAAGGTAAATAATCTAGAGATCAAGAACAGGTGAAGTTTTATTCAGGTAGGTACTGGATGCGTTAAATCTGGCAAGAATATGAACACAATCAATATATTACAACTCTCTCTTTTTCTTTTTCTTTATTTATTTTATTATCCCCACCACGACCACCACCACTTTGTAACAGCTTCTGGCAATCAGCAGCGGTTGTTGCTGTTGTCGAGGGACATTGCTGTTGATAGATTCTATTCAGCACCAGAAGCTGTGTGTGACAAATTACAAATAGGAAATATTTCAATACCTTCAAAAATAAAAGCAACTTGTCTCATGAAATAATTAATGACAGATTTCTTCTTGTCCGAAACTATTTCCATGCATTATGAAATTATGTATGTATATATATATATGCACACACACACACACACACACATACATACACACAAACACACATACATGTGCATACATGCATGCACACATATATACATGCATACACATACATATACGCGCACACACATGCAGACATATGCACATACATACACACACACACAAATGTACACATACGCATGTACATACACATACATATACATACACACACATATATAAACACACATAAATGTGCATACACGCATGCACACACATATACATGCATACATGCACATACATACATATACACGCACACAAATATATACATATGTATGTACATACACACACAAATAAGTATGTACACATACATATACATATATATATACACATGCATACACACATGCATGCACAAATGCATATGTATGCATATTTGTGTGTGTGAATATATATTTGTGTGTGTGTGTAGCGAGAGAGAGAGAGAGAGAGAGAGAGAAAGGAGGAGGAGAGAGAGAGAGAGAGAAAGGAGGAGGAGAGAGAGAGATAGAGAAAGAGAGAGACACAATTTGAAAGAAAAAAAAACAGGCATCTATATATAGACTCCTTATTGGCAAGCTGTAAGGCATTCATTTAACAGTAAACCTAATGCTACCTGATACAATCTATTGATTATAGCAAATCCAATGAAAAACTGTAATTTTATTAACTAATCAATGAGTTGAATTATTTAGCTTCAACATTCGTTAAGTTTTTACTTTGAGTAGTTAGAAAAAAATTTCCGCTTGTCAGTCTGTGATAAATGGATGACGCTGTATTAAATAATTATGCGAGTTCTTTAACAACGCCGACTGCATACCAACTAGCTGTACACATTTATGGAGTTAAATTTCGAGAAACGATAAAGAAAAATTCTATGGTGAGGATGTAAGCATGAATGGTCATTATAATCTATAGGAATTTCAAAAACAGAATCATGTAGGACGTCTTTGGTATCAATACTTTGGTTCCTTCCTTCTTAACTAACCACTCCTGATTATCACTCAAAAACTGCTATAGTTCTCACCCAGTAGCACTTAGCACTAAACACGTGCAAAAATGTGTAGAACAGCTTTGATCATTATGGTCTTTCAAATATTGAACACATGGCCAAAAGCCATTATAAAACCTCAAAGCTCTGTCAGACTAATAAAAGAACTGAAATTATCTCATTTCAGAAGCTGTGAAAATATTCCATCACCTTCTATGTCAGAGATAATATACATTGAGTGTGGTGTGTCTCGTATCTTCAAAACGAAATTTAGATTGACAAGCAAACTTGTGGCTGTACATCATAATAGCTTTGTCAATATCACAAACAACACTTGAGTTATTGAGCTAACAGAGCTTCTGCATGGTTGTTCCACCTGCTAGAAATACTAGCCAACTCTTCACATCACACCCTATTGCTTTAAAAAGGAAAAAGGACATTAAACAATGCAGTCTCAAACATTCAAATTGATGGGTTGGTCATGACTGGAATACTTTGCCAGCATGGAAAGCGGACGTAAGAAGAAGAACAAGAACAAGACGACGATGGCGACGACAACGACGACAATGACGACGAGAATGATAGAGGTCAAGAAAATTGTAATGTACTCACCTTTAACTAAATCTGTGACAGAACCAGCACCGCAGAATTCCATCACCAACTGCAATTTAAGAAAAAAAAATGATTAATTTTGAATCTAAAATCAATTATACACACATTACTATTAAAATCACTTGCTTTCATGTATTTTTATGTTGCTTTTAATTAATTACCTAATCAATGAAGATTTATGAATATATTATTTATTATTCCTAGTCAATGCCAGAGTTGCTGGGTAGAGTGGCAGAGTAACTGCCTTGCAGCATTTAGCCTCGTCTCTCTATATTCAGAGTTCATATCCTATCAGAATTGATATTGCCTTTTATCTGTCTAGGGCCAATAAGACAATTACAAGTCATTTAGTGGTGTTATCTTCAAATGGAATCTATACCAGTAGTTCTCAAGCAGGGTCTGTATAAGATTTTGTTAAAATTCATGTGAAATAAATTGGTTATACTTCGTCAATACACAAGATATTTTTACTCTTTTACTTGTTTCAGTCATTTCACTGCGGCCATGCTGGAGTACCACCTTTAGTCGAACGAATCAAGCCCAGGACTTATTCTTTATAAGCTTAGTACTTATTCTATCAGTCTCTTTTGCTGAACTGCTAAGTTATGGGGGCATAAACACACCAACATCGGTTGTCAAGCGATGGTTGGGGGAAAACACAGTTACACAAGTACATACATATATATACACATATATACGACGGGCTTCGTTTAGTTTCCGTCTACCAAATCCACTCACAAGGCTTTGGTCAGCCTGAAGCTATAGTAGAAGATACTTTCCCAAAGTGCCATGCAGTGGGACTGAACCCGGAACCATGTGGTTGGGAAGCAAGCTTCTTACCACACAGCCACACCTGCGCCTAATTTTAACAAATTTTTTTATACAATTTCTAATAATATTTAATTATAAAAATATATCAGGATTTCTAGGAACATCAAATGGCTAAGAGGGTCCATCTGAGTATAATAGGAATCAAAGGAGTCCATAGGTGGAAGATTGAAGACCACTGATCTGTACTTCTCACAAAAAAAGGGTCTGTGACCTAGAAGAAAATATCATTTCTAAATTCTTGCGACATAGTAGAAAAATAATGAGGACTTTTCTGATGAAAATAGAAATTATTATAATGATTCTCCATGTCAGCACAAGGCTGCAAATATGTAAGAGGAGATGGACAATGCTGACCAGACTGATGACACCAGAATACAGTTGTTGTTTGATTGCATCTGACCCCATTCAGCCCCATCAGGATGAACTGTAAAGTCAAATGGAAATACAGACAAAATAATTTGCATTTGAACTGCTAGGAAAATATCTTGTATTTTACTGATTTCAGTCATTGGTCTGTGGCCATGCTGGGGCACTGACTTGAAGGGTTTACTCAAATAAATCAACTCTAGTGATTATTTTTTTCTTTTTAAGTCTGGTAATTATTCTACTGATCTCTTTTGTCAAACTGCTAAGTTATGGGGATGTAAACAAACCAACACTAGTTATGAAGAACACAGACACACGTTTACAACAAGGCTTCCACACAGTTTCCATGTATCAAATTCACTCACAAGGTATTGGTCAGTCTGGAGCTATAATAGAAGACATTTGCCCATGGTGTCATGCAGTGGGACTGAACTCAAAACCATATGGTTGCAAAGTAAGTTCCTTAACCATAGTCATACATGTGCTTATAGCCATATCTGAACTTACATATTGAAATAAAATACACTTTTTTTTTTTTTTGCAGCATCATTGACCATTGCAGGGCATGGAGGAAAAAAAGGAGACACCACAATTTCACCAAATACATTGTATCTGATAGATTTCCAGACAAAATTTCCATTAGTCAAATAATTTCTATGGCTTAGGTCAGTCGGAGGTTATAGCAGAAAACCTTACCCAAAGTGCTGCCTGCATAATAGGACCCAATCCTGGATCATATGATTGTAAAGTAAATGACTCAATCACAAGGGCATACCAACACCCATTAAGAATACTTAGTCTATTTACATAAAGCATTCCTGTAATTTCAACAAATGAGTGCTGTGTCGTCTCGTTATAAATTTCTTATGAACAGTTCAAATTTAGAAAAATGATTATAGTCATTCATACAACCCACAGTAATTGGTGCGAATAACTGCAACATCAGAACATAATTTATTATTAAATTCACCAATAATCAGAACATAGCTAACTGAATCACCCTACATACAGAATCAGGTTTTAACGAGTACCAAAGTCTGGGTTTAATGGCCAAAGCTAACTGAAAGAATTAAGAATTCACGACTGAGGAATGCTTTCCATTGCTTTCTCCAAACCCATTGAAAGATTTCAACAGAAATACTTCATTATTAAACAGTGCTCTAGCTATTTAATATAATTTACCTTAACAGTAGTAGTAAGCTGTTCACACCTATGGTTCCTATTAATGGCGTGATGGGCTGAACCAGAGTTATGCATCTTAGCTATGAACAATGCACACTGGTTTTACATTCTGTTTAGTAATTTAACACCCTACATACTCAACCAGCTGTACAATGTTGTTGTTGGCACTCCGTCGCTTACGACGTCGAGGGTTCCAGTTGATCCGATCAACAGAACAGCCTGCTCGTGAAATTAACGTGCAAGACACGTGTACCCTTAACGTAGTTCTCGGGGAGATTCAGCGTGACACAGTGTGACAAGTCTGACCCTTTGAATTACAGGCACAACAGAAACAGGAAGTAAGAGTGAGAGAAAGTTGTGGTGAAAGAGTAGAGCAGGGTTCGCCACCATCCCCTGCCGGATAAACACTCACAATGCCCAGTCTGGGAATCAAAACTGCGATCCTATGACCACGAGTCCGCTGCCCTAACCACTGGGCCATTGCACCTCCACACTCAACCAGCTGTACAATATACACACATATATATACACAGAGTTGATGCTTTCTTTTTCTTTTAATCAATTAAGAACTATAGTAACTCTGGAACCAAATGTGCATTATGAAACAGTTTATAGTTGAAGACAAAAACAAGGAGTTTTTTGAATAAGAAATAAAGTTAAAATTAAAAAAAAAAAAATTTTAAACAAACAAATTAAAAATATATATATATATATAAATGAAAAGATAATTAAATAATTAAATAAATTAATAAAGCGACTGCATAATGTCAGTCGAATATTTCCCTCAGTGAATTTACACCAGAGAGAAAAGTTGACAGAATACAAAACCAGGATTGAATTAATTGTGAAAATTAGTTAAATAAATAGTTACTGTGAATGAGAGAAAAAGAAACAAAACACAGAAGGAAATTCTAGAACAATGATTTGATATTTTTTATTGATTAGGTTATGAATTGAGAAAAAGTGGTGCAATGCCCATAGCCTTTTTCCTATCTTTTCTTTCTCTCTCTCTCTCTCTCTCTCTCTAGGTACACATAGACTTGTAGGTGATATGAATAATAGAATGTTTAAATTAAACTGTTGTAAGTTAGCAGTTAACCCTTTAGTATTTAAACCGGCCATATCCGGCCAAAATATTTCATCTGTTTTATGTTCAAACTGACCAGATCCAGGCTCTCACACCTACCCTACAATGTTATTCTACATTAAGTAATTACACCATCAAGATCTTGAAGATATGAGATAATGCATGATTAATTCAAATCAATGTGAATCAAAAAGCATATTATGTTTGATAGAATAATCTGAACTCTAAAGGGTTAAAGGAGAAATGTTAATGGGGAGAGAAGTAAAAGGAGGAGGGGGGACAGAGAAAGGAGGAAATGCTAATTAGAAGAAAGGAAGTAAGGATCCATGGGATGTAGCTGTGAAGAAGAGGGATTAGACAGATAAAAGATTAGTGGAGGATCTGCAGGTCAAGCAAAACATTTAAGTTGGTGGGGGGTGAAGAAAAAAAGTAGATATATTGTGTTAGACTTATGTGGGTGTAGTGTAAAGTTGGCATGTTTTGAAGAGCAGAGGTCATGGCAGTCAAAGAAGTAACTAACAAGGAGGAATGCTGGCCTCTGAGTCAGATTTTGGAGTGTCAGTGAGTGACGATTGGGGATTTGTACTTGGCCACTGTCTAGTGTTACAGCCATTTCCTTGTAACTGTGACCAACACACACACACACCTTTCAAACAGCTCAGTCTGCCAAGCTGTAAATAGATAGCATAACTCACCACTGTAAGTAGCCACTGATATCTTTTACAGCCAGCAATGGGCTCCTACCAACACAATCAACAAATTCACAAAACTAACTAGAAAATAATTTTATATCAGATTTGTTTTCTCTCTCTCTCTCTCTCTCTATATATATATATATATATA
>NC_068989.1:10210919-10218085 GCF_001194135.2 Octopus bimaculoides
ATATATATCAAGGCAGTTATTCAACTGCTGGATGTCCACCCTATCACTGACTACCGCCTGTCTCCAAGCAAAGTAATAATTCCCCCATGTTCATGTTCAGTCATCTTTCCATGGAAGATTGGAAACAAGGGACACTAGTTGTATGACGGTGCTACTTGTTTACAACCTGTGCACAGTGTCAAGACACAGAGATATAAAAGATTGCACACACGTACACACACACACACACACATATATATATATATATATATACACATACACACACACACACACATATATATATATATATATGGTGTTAGGAAGGGTATTGGCATTAGGAACGGCATCCAGCCATGGAAACCATGCCAAATCAGGCTGGAACCTGGTGCGGTTCTGCAGTTTACCAGTTCCACTCAAACCATCTAACCCATGCCAGCATGCAAAGTGGACACTAAATGATGATGATGACGATGGTGATGATATAGGTGTGTGTGTATTACTAAATCCACCTGCAGGACCTTGATCAACCTGGAGCCATAGAATAAGACACTTTGCCAAGGTGCCACACAGTCATACTAAGGCTGAAACTATGTAGTTGGGAAACAAACGTTTTAATCATACAACTATACCTCCGCGCGCGTGTGTGTGTGTGCGTGTGTTACTGAGTAATCCCACTTTGGTGAAAGCATGTCAGTATAACCTAGTTTAGAAGGCATTAAAGCAGTGAAGCCCAGAAATTAATAGATTTATTGTGTGGAAAAGTTGATAAGTCTTCAAATGAAGTTTATTTTTGTTACTGCCAGACATTTTAGATTACCAACTTAATGCTCACATTGAAATCAGCGCCTTTTAAACAGCCACTCAAATTCCTAAGTCAAGGAAAAGCCTTTATAGAGAAGCCTCCTTTATGCTAACATTAACAGAACATTACTACTTTAAATACAATAGCTACATCTCTAAAAGTGGATATGGCTAATCAATGCAGTTAATCCAAAATCTGGTTTAGTTTAATAGCCTCCAGAGCTGAATCGGCAGCAATAAGCATTTTCAGGAAACAGCAAATTAGCAAATAACTGCATGCGTGCACATGCACACAGATGAATAGGCACACACACAAACGCATCGCAAAGCGCACACTCCTACACACTTCAAAACTGAGTCAACTTTACACAACAGCAAATTCAAGGATCAAATAGCAGAAGAATCCTAACCAAACAAACCTCTTGATACCACTTCCTTCTCGCTTATTATTGTTTGATAATTCCAGCTTTCTCTTCCAATAACTGAAGTTAGTAATTAATGGTACTTCCTAATTTTCAATGCCAATCTAATATTAAATCTCTCCCAGCTGCTTCTTGCAGAGAGTTTGCAAAGTAATGAGTCTCTAAGCCCTTGTATGAACCCTCCCTGTTATTACAAATAAACTTTAGCATTTATACTGGCAATAATTCAAACTTCACCTTATCATTAACTAAACTGACCTAACTTTCCAGGTCAGCAGAAGAACTAATTTCACAATGAGTGCTGTCTTATTTCATTACCATAATTAATAGAATTTTAACTGTGTGAAATTGGTGGTCACCGTTTGCCAAAAGCAGATATAGGCTAAATAGCAAACAGAAACTAATTTAAATAGAATTTTTTATCAAAACAGTATATCTGATATGATAAATGTAAAATGACATGCATTTGCATTGAAATAATTATATCCACCACAGCTGGATATAATTGAAAGAATAACAACAGAGAAAAATGAAAGAAAAAGCAGAGGTAAATTCTATAGGACCACACCAGAACAATAGTCATGGCATTTATGGCATGTGTTGTTGTTGATATAAGTGGAGGCACAATGGCCCAGTGGTTAGGGCAGCGGACTCACGGTCATAGGATCGCAGTTTTGATTCCCAGACTGGGCGTTGTGAGTGTTTATTGAGCGAAAACACCTAAAGCTCCACGAGGCTCCGGCAGGGATCGGTGGCGAACCCTGCTGTACTCTTTCACCACAACTTTCTCTCACTCTGTTGTGCCTGTAATTCAAAGGGTCAGCCTTGTCACACTGTGTCACGCTGAATATCCCCCGAGAACTATGTTAAAGGTACACGTGTCTGTGGAGTGCTCAGCCACTTGCACGTTAATTTCACGAGCAGACTGTTCCATTGATCGGATCAATTGGAACCCTCGACGTCGTAAGCGACGGAGTGCCAACATGTTTTTGATGTTGTTGTTGTTTAGCTCCAGATCAACCTGGATCAAGCAGGTTTCTGATTGAAGGCCTTCCAGCCTTGGCCATCCTGTCTTTTGCCTATATGCAAGAAAATCATCATTATCATCATGTGACATCTGTTTTCCATGCTAGAATAGTAGATACGATGGTTTAACAGGAACTGGCACGTCAGGAGACTGCACAAAGCTCTGCAGACTGTTTTGATATGGTTTCTATGACCAGGTGTACTTCCTAATGCCAACCACTTTACAGAATGTATTGAGTGCTTTTTAAAGCAGCACCGGTAGCAGTGAGGACAAGACCCTGGGGTGAGTAATATTGAGGGGGGAAAAAAAGGGGTGTCTCGCATTCAAAGAGAGACATGGCTACCTCAGATGGGGACAGAGAGAGAGAGAGAGAGAGAGAGAGAGGAGAAAGATGGTGAAAATGTGACAGAGAATGGAAAAGTTACAGGGTGGTGTATATAGTGAAGTGGACCAGGGACTAAATTATTCAACATGACCTTTTCTAAGACAGCAGAGTATGATTTGAAGTACGGCTGGCTTCTATTTCAAGCAGACCTAGCAACCTATACATATGCTGTTACATCTGTATGGTGGTTGAAATGATAAATATGTTATATCAGCAGGAAAAATGAATTAATTAAAAAAAAAAAAAAGGAAAAAGAAATTCAGTTTAACATTTGACAACCTTGATAGTTGTAATCAATTGACATAGAATTGATAACTGGAGATTTTAATGAAAAAAAAAAAAATTATGAGAAGTAACTTAATTGAAAAATGAACAAGTAGTGAGCGTGTTTTGACAAGAATTGCTCAAACAGGAAACAGCATTGAACTTTTGGATTAGACAGCTAGCAACACTTCTTAACTTTTAAGAGTGGGCCAAAGTTCTCGAAACAGTACATACATTCAAATACTTAAGACTAATAAGAAACAAAATAGATATCTAATTGGTATTACTTCCACATAGAGATTAAGTTTCTTAATTCACTAACTTTAATAGCTAGTCTAAGAAAATCACAAATCATGTTGATGGAGAATAATTGTATTCAATGGGATGGAATTAATGTGTTTAGATAGAGATCAAACCAATGAACATTTTAGTATAAAAACTTCAATTATCTTCTAACTCTAAGTATCAGTCACTGAAAACCATTGGCCAGTTTTTAATAGCATAAATGAAAGCAACTTTAGTCATTAAACCCAAAATAAAAACGAAAGCATTCTTAGTTAAGCATTTTGGAAATAATTAAATATACCTACATTAGAGTATTTGATTTTTAATTATGCTGTATTTCTGAGATATTTTGAGTTAATCTTATATATTAACATAAAAAACTATACATTTTACAGCAAATATTCTGCAACAAGCTATTTCTGGGAACACAGCCACTCAGTTTAACACTTGTCTGTCTGTCTGTGTGCACACACATCTTGGGAGACAGTTGGTGGGTAATAGGGTCATATAAGAGTCAACCTCTAAAAATCTTTGGTAAAGTCCTTTAATTCTCTCAGAAATACAAAGATGTTATGTGTGAATCTGTGGACAACTAATTAATCATATTATCATCATCCTTTAACGTCCGTTTTCCATGCTGGCATGGGTTGGATGAAGGGACGTGGCTTAATAGTTAGGGTGTTCAGCTCGCGATTATAAGGTTGCAAGTTTGACTCCCAGTGGCACAGTGAGCCCTTGAACAAGACACTTTGATTCACATTGTTCCAGCCCACTCAGCTAGCAAAAATAAGTTGTACCTGTAATTCAAAGGGCCAGCCTTGTCACACTGTGTCTTGCTGAATCTCCCTGTAAAGTATGTCAAGGACATTCATGTCTGTGGAGTACTCAGTCACTTGCACATTAATTTCATGAGCAGGTTGTTTGTTGACCAGATCAACTGGAACCCTCATTGTCGTAATGGATGGTGTGCCAATTATATATATATACATATATATATACACACACACATATATATATATATATATATATATATATATATATATATGTATATCTAAGAATGGCATCACAACTGCCTGGGTTACAGAAGATGCATGGTTTCAATGCGTTTTCTGTCCAAAGCCTTTTTCTTTTTTTTCAGTCCTATGTACATATTATGAGCTATTATTTAGAACCGGATTGGCATTTAAGATACATCCTTTAACAAGAGATTTATTTACACACAGAAACAAACACACACACACATACACACACACTAAAAACAGCAGCTGACTGCTATAAAAGTTATATTGTTTTGCTCTTCTGAACTCAAGTCAACAATAGATAGCTGAAAGCTTTGGTCATATGTTTTTGCATTATGGGAGAGTGATAAGAAGGAAAAATATATGTAGGCAGTGAGAGGGTTATTTATAGAATATGCATTTTTGTTATCTAGGTTAGTAATATTTAATATTCTATTAGCAATTGGTTTCATAAGAAGGATAGTATTTGTGGTGCTTATGTTTATTGTGAATACGATAAAGAAGTGCTACTTTACAGTGGTCATTTTGACTCTTTAGCATTTAAACTGGCCATATTCAGCCAAAATATTCCACCCGTTTTATATTCAAACTAGCCAGATCCAGCATCTCACACCTACCCTACAATGTCATTCTAAAAATTAACAACCACGCCATCAAAATTTCAAAGCTACATGATTAATTCGTTGTGTGCATAACATCAATGACTGATGCATTTGGACACATCTTCAGTGATGTGCCTGGTATCATCAGGTGTTTCGGGTCCTTCAACATCATACACCCTCCCCCAGGTGACCCAGCTGGGGCTGATCAGACCCCAACTTGTATCCAGATGGCCAGCTAGCTACTCCATGGCTCTCCTCTTTTGATCCACAGCCATCTTGGATCACAGCTATCTTGGATCACAGCCATCTTGGATTCAAAACAGTGTGAATAAATAAGCAATATATTTGACAAGAATCTGAATGCTAAAGGGTTAAAATAACGTAATTGTTGGACTTAATCCTAGACGTATACATATTTGGGTACATTGAAACTCCAAGAATAACATAAAGATTAATGTTTGTATTATATTCTTACAGTTCAAAGAGTCTTTAACTCTTTTCTTACCATATATTTTCTTTGTAATATACTGATTTTGTTTCAATTAATTTTGAAAATAATAGCCCCCACCCCACCCCAACTGGCTCCTGTGCCAGTAGCACATAAAAAGCACCATCCAAACATGGCCAATGTCAGTTCCACCTGACTGGCTCCCGTGCCGGTGGCACATAAAAAGCACCCACTACACTCTTGGAGTTGTTGGAGTTAGGATGGGCATCCAGCTGTAGAAACCTTGCCAGATCAGATTGGAGTCTAGTGCGGCCTCCTGGCTTGTCAGTCCCCAGCCAAACCATCCAACCCATGCCAGCATGGAAAAGGATGTTAAACGATGATGATGATGAAGAATATTACACAATAACTTTATTTTTATGGAAGCTAAAGTTTGGAACATAAATTAACTTGAAATTTTGATGTAAAGTTTTACTTTAGGTCACCTTAAAACAGGAAGTTTTTGTCATAGAACCATGAGTAGTTTCAGGCAGTTTGGTATCGAAAGGGTTAAATTATATGCCGTATTTCTGTTTTATTTCGGATTTGTAAATTGAATTTTAGTTTTAAATATGTATTATTTATTTGAGAGGATTTTTGAATTTTAAATACATTTGTTCAATGAAGAGAAATATTATTTAAATAATGTTTCTTCTAAAGATTTAGTTTAAGTTTCAATCGTTTAAGCAATTTGAACATATATGTTATTAAACGAATAAATTAAGAGGATTTGCTTTTAAGAAAAGAATATTGGCTTTCAAATGATGAATGCAAGCCATCTTTTATTCATCATGTAAGAACCAATATTAATATCTCTTCTTAAAATTATATCTTAAGAACATATTCTTTTAATAACATTTACCTTAAAATTGCTAAAAGCTTCAACTCAGTTCCAACTAAAGAGAAATATATATTTAAATATTTAAATAACCATTTTATTGAACATAATGTATTAAAATTTAAAATCCACTGATAAAACTCAAATTGAACTTTAAAAATCCAAATAGAATACAAATGAAGAAATATGAGAGAAATATATATATAGACCCTTTAAACTGTTAGAATATAACTCAAAATACATTTATTTTGTGTTATTCTTAGAGTTCCAACATACAAAGCAGGTTCATACTTAGATTTAAATCCAACAATATTTTCCTTAAAATTAAAAGAGTCACCTGCAAAGCTTGCACTCTTTTATAATATTCACAGTAAACAGAAATGTAACATATAATCCCTCTTAATATTCATCCTTTAAAACAAACAGCCAAAAGAATTCCTTGTTCCTTTAACCCTTTTTTACCATATTTCTGGTGAATTACACAGCCTTTGTTATAATTAATTAGATGACACCACACATATTCTCTGTAACAAATTCTTTATTAGGTTCGTAGTTATTCTTCTCATAAGTAACATGTTAATCAATATCTCATGGACAGTTAAGAGCAAACAGACTGAGAGAACGGTAGAGGATGCAGGTATGAAAAATCTGAACAAAAGACAGGTGATGCTACATAACATGCCAGTAAAATCATGAGGAAAAAAGTACAACTTAACTTTAAAAAACTATAGATCATGATTCTATAATAGACTGATTTGAAACTTACCCATAGTTGGTCATCTTTTCCTGGTGGACTCTTCTTAATGAAAGCACCATAATATGTGGCAATGTTCCGATGATGTGAGTACTGTCAAAGAAAAACCAAATGGAGAATTTATTTTATATAACATTAAGGTTTTCATTGTGTCTGGGGACAGTCATTCTCTTTTAGTGCCTTATTAATTTGACACACTCGCTGGTCTGATTTCCACTCATTTACTTGTTATTTTTTACTAAAATTTTCATTACAACTTGCAACCTTTCCAATAGTCATTGATTCTGTCTGTTATTGGAATTG
>NC_068989.1:10218123-10223280 GCF_001194135.2 Octopus bimaculoides
GGGGGGTTGCATGTGTGTCAGTGTGCATGCACATACACATATGTATGTGTGTGCATTTATGTGTGTGTATACATACATATGTGTATGCATGTGTGCACATTTGTTTGTATGGGCTCTGCATGTATGTGTGTATGCATATCTGTGTGTATGTATGAACACATATGTATGCATGTGTACACAATTGTATGTATTTATTCTTTTATTTTTTTTACTTGTTTCAGTCATTTGACTGTGGCCATGCTGGAGCACTGCCTTTAGTCAAACAAGTCTACCCCAGGACTTATTCTTATTAAGGTTTTTATTATCTTTTCTAGCATAGAATGGTTTTTGGTTATAAAAATGTCGCTATTTATAAGGAAACGAAGCAACTGGTTTTACATGTATGTATGTATGTATTTCTTATCACTAAATACAAAACATTTTTATTGAAGCCAAATAAGTCAAAGTGAATAGAACAATGCGTCTTAAAAGTAAAGCCAGCATAATAACTGCAGCAAAATTCTGCGTTAGCCGTAACTCTCAGTAACAGCTGAAACCAATTTAATTTTGCTTGAAAATAACTATATTAATCAACATAAATTTCTCTTTATCACTGTTTAAATCTGATTTATAAATATACAGAATAATAATAATAATAATAATAATAATAATAATAATAATAAAATATTGGGGTCAGATACAAACTATGCAGTAATCACAAATAAAAAAATCACAAATAAAAAAAGCACACTCTAAAAAAAAAGAATCATACAACAAAAACTTAAGATTATGGAGAAAAATATACAGCAAATATTAAATCAAAATATCTGGGATACTCAACCAATAACTATTAAGATGGCTCAATTTACATCAATCATCAAAATTAAAGTTTTTATTCTTCATCAAGTCAGATAATTACTTAGCAAACCAATGATAGTTGTTTTTGCTTGTTTGTTTGTTTTTTTTGTTTGTTTGTTTTTTCAGGATTGCATACCTAACTCAATTTTGAAAAGACAACAACAGTACACCATAGATATCTTGCCAGAACCCCAATTTCCTCTTTTTCCGATTCTTATCATTTGCTCCCAATTAATTAAGAAATTTGCTGCCTAAATCAATATTATTGTTCTAGAAACCTTTTTTTGCACATTTGTTATTTATTAGTATAAAAAGTAAGTTACCAAGTATAAAAGTTAATTTGCAAGTGTTAACTGCCAAAAACAAAAAGAAAAAAAAGAGTTCTGAACAGGGATAAGATCCAATCACTTAAAAAAATGTGGTAGAAGTGTCTCTTTGCCCAAGAAATTTGTCCAAAAAAAAGATGAAGAGAAAAGGGATGTGCCTCTTGCTTGCAAAGAGAAAGCGTTTGAAAAAATGTGGTAATTTTTCAAAACTGTTTTTTTTTTTAATACCAATTCTAGAATATTTCAGCAATCAGAATATATAATTGAGAACCAAACAAGAAACCTGAAGAATACATGTGAAACATGGTTACTTATTTCAAGATATTTAAGCTACTCTTTCCGGCTTAAAAAAAAATTTACTGGCTCGATTTCATAATGGGTAATTTATTTGGATTTGGTAGACATGCCAGAACTATTTACAATGGGCTTTGAAAGTTTGTTAACAACCTAAACAGAATCGAAAAGACCTTGGGATATGCTCTCCCAATACAAACAAACAAACACACAAACACACAAACAAACACGAGCGTTTTTTTTAATTTAGATTTAGTGACAATTCCTTAGAGAATCATATTTTTACTTAGTCTAATTCTTAGTGGTGGCATAGTAGGTGATTTACCAGCTGTGAAGGGCAATGTTGGAGGTGGTGTGATGGAAGTGAGGAAGAAAGGACATCACACAATGTGGCAGGGTTTTTGGACAATTTCTTTCTCTGACAAGCAGTTAGTACAAACAGGAGCGCATAAGAAGTTCTCATGTATTTTAGGTTTCTGGTCAGGAGATTTGGGTTAGTGAGTGTATAGGGTTACTCAGTGAGTTCCAGTCGGAGTTTTAGCATAGTTTTCCTTTTAGAAGTTGTTTTGTTAGCGGAAGGTAAGAACCTTCGTCAAAAATCCTACTTCATTATGCAATATCACTTCCTCTCTCACTTCCGATGCACCAACCCTAACGTCTCTCTTCACTGCTCAGCAGATCACCCACTACACCACGTCAGTAAAAGAAAAATCAATAATGTTGAACATTTTCTGTTCAGCTGCAACAGAAATTAGTTACAGGTCTTTAAAATTTGCTAAGGTTCATGAACCACACTCAATTACAATGATTATTTTATTCACATTTGCATTTCTATTGAAACAGCTTTACAAATTATACAGGTTTTGTTGAATGGGAAGTGTTGGACGACAGGTTTAAATATTTGTTCAACCGCAATCACAGGCATTAATCTATGCTACATTTTGCTTTAGTTTTAACCAAACTGAAAGCAGATACTACATAAAGACCAAAAATCATAATGAAAACTCATTGTAGTAATTCATTTAAAATATATTCAAACTTTCAGAATCACCCCAAGCTGTGGTGACAGTTAAACTAAATATAAAGATGATTTAAAATAACATCAACATCAATGTGAATAACAAATGTCTCCTAATTAGCTACCTATTCAATGAAAAAAGAATTTGATCTCAAGAGGTTACACCCAAGAGTAGACCAGTTTGACATTAATCATACAATTAATTAAGAGTGTGGCCTCAGTTGACCTGACATTAAAAATGTACTAGCCCAGACAAGCCCAGTCACTAAGCAGGCCAGTAATTCATCATTAATTTATTAATTATGGTTTGTCGTTTCATCTAATTTAGATATAAAGCATCGCTTTTTTTTTTTTTTTTTTACCTCTTTCTCTGTAAATTTAATAATAATCAGAAACATAATTTAGAAATCATAGAAGATGCAAAAAAAAAAAAAAAAAAAAAAAAAAAAAAAAAAATTATTACAACTGGCTACTTCCGAGATGAACATATGCATGTATTTACTATTTTAAAGAAATGATTTTATAAAGAAAACCAATATTCACCGCCCCCAGGCTCATGAACAATACAACAAGGTAATAGATCTCATTCTTTCTCTTTAGATTCTTTTTCTTTCTCTTTATCTCTCTCTCTCTCTCTCTGTCTCTCTCAAGAGAGAGAAAGAGGGGGAGATAGATAGACTGACAAATAGACAGACAGACAGACAGATTCATTGAACGACATTCTATCATTCCCAGAACGTTTGTTACCAATTTCCCACGGATGGATACAAAGAACAGTAGCATACATACTTTAAGTGTACTACACACGTATTTTAAGTGGACTGCAGAAGATAAAAACCTATGATCCATGATACATGAGAACAACATCTTATCTACTTAGACCTTGTGTGCATAAATTTATATGGTAACAATGAACACTCCTGCCGGTTTAGATGGGTGGGTGTGCTAATTGTTCAATTAACAGAACTACCTACCTACTTACGACTGAGTACTCCACAAACATTTGTACTTTTACTGTAATCCTCAGGTAAATTCATAAAGAATTCATAAGTGAATATATACATAGTTGCAGGCATGGCTGTGTGGTAAGAAGGTTGCTTCCCAACCAAGTGGTTTTGATTTCAGTCCCACTGCACGGCACGTTGGGTAAGTGTCTTCTACTATAGTGTCAGGCCAACCAAAGCGTTGAGTGGATTTAGTAGATAGTAGCCTATCATGTGTGTGTGTGTGTGTCTTTGTACCCCACCACCACTTGATGACAGTGTTGGTTTGTTTATGTTCCCATAACTTAGTGGTTTGGCAAAAGGGAGTAATAGAATAAGTATCAGGCTTTAAAAAAAATAAGTCTTGTGGTCAATTTGTTAGACTAAAAGAACGTTCAAGGCAGTGCCCCAGCATGGCCACTGTCAAATGACTAAAACAAGTAAACGATAAAAGAAACTAGAATGTTACCTGCCTTTATGACAGGTAACTCTGAAAATGTACATTTGCCACCATAGGGAACATCAGGATATATAAGAGACATACAATAATTGTAATTTAGATTTTATCAAATTTCTTCATGCTTATACAAAATCATGAACTGAATTCTAATTTTCAAAAGGAAAAACATTTATTGCCTTAAAATAATTGAATTTCCCAATCATAAAACTCCTTCCATAGCTACTTCATTTAATCCCTCTCTTCCTTCTCTGTCACTGATTCTTTCACTGTGTGTGTGTGTGTGCACATACAACATTCCTTAACTCACTGCCTGTCACCAAGCTTAGCATGTGCAAATGCCCATCAGTTCTCTCTCTCTCTCTACATATACATACGCTACAGAACCTCCCAAAACTAGACACCAATATCTAAACGTTATTTAAGCTTAATAAGATTATCTATGAAGACAAACAACCAATGACAAAGTAATCTCCACAAACCATTAATCCACAAACACTTTTCACTTTACTAGAATGAAGGACAACACAGAATAACAAAACCATGATACAAAAATTCACAAGCATAACAAATATGTATTCCCATCATCAACTGCCAAACAAATATCACTATACTTTTGACACCTGGACCATACCATTCAGTCCGGTGGTGTTAACAGCACTAAAAGCATAAATGCTGCCTGGGAATCAAAAGTAATCAGCAGGAGCAAAACATTAGCCTAATATGTCCATGACACCAACACCTGCTTGTTACTACAAGTAACAAAAACAAAACTACAATCTTATGATTATGAGTCCAAAGCCCTAACCACTAAGTCACATGCCCCCATTATGTAGTTAGGGTAAAATACTTAACAAAATAGTTTTGATTCCCTGTTTTAGGTATTACACAAGATCTTATAACATCGCTAATAACTTTGGCAGATCAAGGCTATATTGTTGTTGGCACTCCGTCGCTTACAACGTCGAGGGTTCCAGTTGATCCGATCAACGGAACAGCCTGCTCATGAAATTAACGTGCAAGTGGCTGAGCACTCCACAGACACGTGTACCCTTAACGTAGTTCTCGGGGATATTCAGCGTGACACAGTGTGACAAGGCTGGCCCTTTGAATTACAGGTACAACAGAAACAGGAAGTAAGAGTGAGAGAAAGTTGTGGTGAAAGAGTACAGTAGGGTTCGCCACCATCCCCTGCCAGAGCCTCGTGGAGCTTTAGGTGTTTTCGCTCAATAAACACTCACA
>NC_068989.1:10223290-10225301 GCF_001194135.2 Octopus bimaculoides
GCTCATGAAATTAACGTGCAAGTGGCTGAGCACTCCACAGACACGTGTACCCTTAACGTAGTTCTCGGGGATATTCAGCGTGACACAGTGTGACAAGGCTGGCCCTTTGAATTACAGGTACAACAGAAACAGGAAGTAAGAGTGAGAGAAAGTTGTGGTGAAAGAGTACAGTAGGGTTCGCCACCATCCCCTGCCAGAGCCTCGTGGAGCTTTAGGTGTTTTCGCTCAATAAACACTCACAACGCCCAGTCTGGGAATCGAAACCGCGATCCTATGACCGCGAGTACACTGCCCTAACCACTGGGCCATTGTGCCTCCACTGGAGGCTATATATACATATATATGTTAACAAAAAACTTTGAACTTTAGCTGAGTAAGGTGAGTAACAAGAAATAAAATAAAATAAAGTTACCAAAATTAAAAGTTTAGAATATTCTAATTAACTAGATTATTTTATATTGTGTCTCAACCTCTAGGTGTCGTTGCTCTCAAACACATAATACATATGCAAAAGACGTGGATGAACGGAGGTCATTCAAGCCATTTTTTATTTATCGCTTAACCATAGGGAATAAAACAGTGATCATAACTTTTTTTTTTCAATTTCCCACGGCTGGGAAGAATACGACTAATGGATTCTTTGCAAACTAGTGGGTAGGTCCAAACGTTTGCAAACTGGAATGAAATCCATTAAAGGCACCCAAGGGACCTGTTGATGATATTAAACCTGGTGACATATCACTTTATATATATATATATATATATATATATATATATATATATTTTCATAAATGATGCAAATGACCACACAGACATGGATTGCAAATATGAAATACATACATCAACACAAAATATGTATTCTAAACTACATACATATACAAACCATATGAGCATGCATTCACAAACCCCACACATACTCACTCACTCTCTCTCTCTCTCTCTCTCTTCCTAGTAATCTAAATACTGTATGGACAACAGAATTGTTAAGAGCTTCAAATTCAATTTTATTTCCCTTTAAATTCTTAAACTCTTAAAAGGTATCTGATTTGCCCAACCAAATCAGCTCAACTGGTCTAACCCCAATACCCTGAACAAACCTGCAACTGAAACAAAATTAATAAATTTATCAAAAAAAATTGCTGTTTATATATCCGCATATTTGGGATTATTTCAGTCATACAAAACCAACGGCACCATAAAAAAAGGCTGCACAATGGAAAAACAACAGTATATCTAGAAAACTTTTGGTAAATCCTTTCATGAGTAGATATTAGACATTATAAGCAATAACTAATATTTGATCAATGTCAAATATCTTTTACAATAAAACCTTAGCAGCAGTTAATCCAACATATTAAGAACGACTGGAAGACTTGTCAGTGTTCTTAACAAAGAACTTTCATTGTTATTATCCCTGTATTAAGCTATCACTTTCATTATTGTTACTGAGGTCAGAATAAATGGTTTTGTTCTTCATGTTATTCATAACTTTCTGGGGTATTTTGTTGTTGTTTTTTTTTAATGAAAACCTCATAAGAAGACAATAAAACTTAAGCAATATATTTCATGAGCCATGACAAACATCTCTTTATTAGTGGCTAATAACGAGAAATTAATAAGTAGTAATTAAGGCAATATAAATGCTTAGCAGCATTTTGTCCGTCTTTACATTCTGAGTTCAAATTCTGCCAACATCAGCTCTGCCTTTTATCCTTACGGGGTCGATAAAATAAATACCAGTTGAATAATGGGGTCTGCATCATCATCATCATCATCATTTAACATCTGCTTTCCATGCTGGCATGAGTTAGACGGTTCAACTGGAACCAGCAAGCCAGAGAGCTGCACCAGGTTCCAGTCTTATTTGGTTTCTACAGCTGGATGCCCTTCCCATTGCCATAACTGTAATTGACTTAAAACCTTGCCCCTGACCAATATCAATGTGACTGAGCTGGCAGTAAACATGACACCACTTAAAACAGAGGTTCTCAAACTTTTCGCCCCACCCCCT
>NC_068989.1:10225321-10227254 GCF_001194135.2 Octopus bimaculoides
CCCCCCCCCCCTATTTTTATGTATAAATAAATATTTTATATTTTACTAATTTATATATACTATGAATCATTTGATATTTAACATAATACTATATAATTTGTATACAGTACTATAATAATATTACAAATTCATAGCATCCCCCAATCCACTGCCTTCCTCCCAACGCCTCCTTTTTCTCTACCTCCCCCCCCCTTAGGCACCAGTGCCCACCTGGATCATTTCAATGCCCACGGGGGAAGGGGTAGCTCCCACTTTGAGAACCTATGACTTAAAACAACAGTTTGGCAAAATTGTTCGAGCAATGGCTAAAATACCACATGGTATTTGTTCTGATTCTTTGTAGAGTTCATATACTGTACACCAACTTTTCGTCCTGTTGGGATAAAAAAAAAAAAAAAAAAAAAAAAAAGGCTCTAATATAAGGCAATGGATTGGTGGAACATGTAAGAACATCAAACTAGATGTTCTTGTAGCATTTGTTTCAGCTCCTTGTATTCCAAAATCAAATCCTGCCAGGATAAGAGATTTCATCCATTACTTGATTTAACAAACCTGCCTGACATCTTGGATGCCTTTAGTGGAGTTCATAGCCAGGTGTCTGATTTGAGAATACCCTTTTCCCTATTTCCCATTATCTTGGAGTTTTCTGTAAAGAGTTATAAGCATTACCCTTCCTTCCTGACTAAAAAGGCAATAAAACAAAAAAGAACAGATTAAATTGAAATAAAGTTAAAATTATCAGAATATCTTGTGAATAATCTTGCTGTTGTTTTAAATAACTGAGTTAATATCATGAAGGTATGTAAGATGGAGAACTGCCCTAAATAAACAAAAGACAATGAAATTTTCCGCTTGAGAATCTTACCTTTTTGAGAACATTAATTTCTAATTTTATTTCATCTTCTTCATCCTGAAATAGAAAGAAAATACAAGTTATTTCCAGAAGATTTGCAAGATAAATATATGATTTAATTGGAAAATGGTTTGTGGCTACTTCTACAATTGCACAACTTTCTCAAGTAGTTTAATTATATTTAGTGAGAGCTATGTGCCACAAAACGATGTAAATGCTTTTATTCTTTTACTTGATTCACCTTGAGAGCTGAGGTCATGCTGGGGCACTGCCATACGTTGAAGTATATTTTAAATACTGATAAGACTATACACTTTAATGGAATGCTGGTTGACAACTAAAAATATGATCATTATATGAGGAACTTGGTCTTTAGGTATGCAGTAAAGAAATATGAGTTAGTTGTAACCTTCTTTCTCAACAGTAATAGCTTTGGAACCAAAATATAAGGGAGTGCATTCATCCCAAATGATATGGTGGCATTGGCACAACACTTCTGGTGAAGCTGAATCTTTGCTAATGTTACAAATTGGTCTGTCATTTGTGACCAGGTTTAGTGGTAATTTAAAAGCAGAATGAGTTGTTTGTCCTCCTGGGAGAATGGTGGCAGCAAAGGCAGACAATGGTACAGCAACTGCAATTCTTTTTTGTTACCCTACCTTGGAGAGAAGCAATGTTACAAATGTTTTACCAGTGCCACCAGGAGCATCAAGAAAGAATATTCCTCTGCTTTTTTCTGGCGATTGTAGAACACCACGCATACATACATATACATACAGTATCAAACATCAGATGAAATGAATGTGTGAGAGAGAGAGAGTGCCACTTAGACACCACTCTCTCTCTCTCAAACACACACACATACATACAAAAAAAGATTATGCATATGTATTTATGTATGTACGCATACATGACAACACAACACTCCACACAGACACATACATAAATGTACATACAATTACTTAGAGTTGAACACACCCTGCAAAAAGAAAATAATAAAAAAAAATTTACGAAGATTAACAAAGTGTGCGAGTGCAGAGCAGAGCAGAGCAGAGAGAGAGGGAGAGGGAGAGAGAGAGG
>NC_068989.1:10227798-10229635 GCF_001194135.2 Octopus bimaculoides
ATATATATATATATATATATATATATATATATATATATATATATATACACACACACACACACAGGCACAGGCATTGCTGTATGGTAAGAGGTTTGTTCCCAATCACATTGTTCTGGGTTCAATCCCACTGCATGGCACCTTAGGCAAGCACCTTCTACTACAGCCCAGATCCAACCAAAGTACTCTGAGTGTATTTGTTGATAGAAACTGAAAGAAGCTTGTCATGTGTGTGTATGAGTGTGTGTCTGTCTGTCTGTCTGTTTCTTTCTTAGCCTTGCTATTGCACGATAGTTGTAAACAAATGTAACTGTCATTCAAGCAGTGTCCTTTGTTCCAAATCTTCTGTGAAAACATTTCTGGTTATGGGGAAATATTACCTTACTTGGAAGCAGGTGAGATTTGGCAACAGGAAGGGCATCCGGCCAAAGAAGATACAACAAATTTCCATCCGACCCATGCGAACATGGAAAAGTTGACGTAAAAACAATGATGATGGAGACGATGATGATATACACCGTACTTAATTTAAACATATGTCTATTCATTAATTGTCTTATGAATAACATAAATAACATAAGTATATTCTAAAGTTTTATGTCTTCCATATCATTCTTTAGTTTATCAGTCAATCATCTTATGAATAATGAAATTTTCATGTCTTTGATTGTGTTACACAAAGTGCAACATATTTAATTGGAAAGGTTTGGCTTAGTAGATGATTAATTACACTAAAGTTAACTTGTTAAGTGACTGATGATTAAAAAAAACAAAATTATGATCATCATCATCATCGTCATTGTTTAACAGCTGCCTTCCATGCTAGCATGGAAATGGTTCAATAAAAGGCAACTATACTCTTCACTGTCACCACTTTACAACCACCACTGCCACCATCTTCATTAACCAATTGCCCAATTGGTGATGCCACCACCACCACCACCCTAACACAAGTTCTCAGTGTATGATGAGTTGAGCCTACCATGTCCTATCCTGTAAAAACCTCTCTCTCTCTCTCTCTCTCTCTCTCTCTCTCTGCCTTTCCTTTCAGCTATTCATTTAACCACATACCATAAGAGTATTTCCTTTCTCCTACTTCAGACCACTACAGCATTCCCTTCTGCTGAACACACTCCTCTCTCTCTCTCTCTCTCTCTCTCTCTGCCTCTCCCTTCAACTAACCATTTACCCTGATATCATATGATAGGTACACAACCAAAATAATATAATAGATATTTATGTACATGGTAATCATTAGAAATGAAAATATTGGATTTAAAATATTTACATCCTCACTCCTTTTTCTTTTTTCTCCCACACTGTCTTTTTCTCATACAGTCTTACTTGCTCTCTGAGATGAAAGAGGAGTAGTAGACAATGAAAGTGTGCAAGAAACTGAATTTTAGAAATGAAAAAATTATGCACACCCAGTATGTAAGTTCAAACAAAAAAACCCGAATATAGACAACTTATTTGGGCCCTCACTGGTGAACCAAAGATTCAGTAATGAGGTATTCTATTCATTAAAGGGCCACAAGAGACATTTTTGATTTATACATATATACCATATATATCATGGTTATCACAGTATTGACCAAACCATCAGATGTTATATATCGCAAGTATGTATCTAACAAAATCTAAGTTCTACCCAGCTTTCATTAAACCAAAATTCTACCCACCAAATGGCTCATTCAATAAGTTGAATCAGACAAGCATTTTACTTTCAAATATAACCTATCCAAGCTATAAAAAATTTAAACAAGAAGCAGTTATCCCAGTTACAAGGTCTCACAAAATCAAACAATTCTTCAACCCGCTAAGAATTCAAATTATGTAC
>NC_068989.1:10230154-10230880 GCF_001194135.2 Octopus bimaculoides
ATAGTGCAGGCAAGGGTTGGGAAGGGAATAAGAAAAACAACTGAGAAGGAAAACAGAGACATGCAAGATCGGAAACTAAAATGCTTTACTATTGAGAGGAAGTAGAGAATATAGAAAGTCCTTATTACAACAGAATAAAAGCTAGTCTGATATTATTTTATCTTGATCGTCTATTAAGAGAAAATAGCGTTACAAAGTTAAATTAGTGTTGGGATATTAAATTCAGGGATTACTTAAGCAAATTAGAAACAATTATGCTGTGAGGAAAATATAATATTACTCAATGACAAACGTTATTTTAATTATTCCCTCAAGTACCAGAGACAACTCTGAACATCTTTTAGTTTTATTAGACATTTTTTTTTTCTTTAAGGAAGCAGATACTTCACCTTACTGGGCAAAATAATATTGAGAGAATCACTAAGTATATGTACAATGCTGTACACTAGGTGGGGCTGAAAATGGGTATATTTTAGAGAATATTCAAGATGCTCTTCATCATCATCGTCATTTAATGTCTGTTTTCCATTCTGGCATGGGTTGAACAATTTGGCAGGGGACGGAAAGCCAGGAGACCACACCAAGTTCTGCTGTTTATATAGGCATGGTTTCTATGGCCAGATGCCCTTTCCTACTCTTAACAACTTTACAGAGTGGACTGGGCGCTTTTCAACATGGCACCAGCAGCAGTGAGGTCACTAAGTAACTTGCAAGACTGAGGGTAGT
>NC_068989.1:10230890-10231150 GCF_001194135.2 Octopus bimaculoides
GGGGGGGGGGGTAACATCAAGGGCTTTGTACCAGGTGATGAGAGGGTAAAAGAATAACAGAGCAACAGAGATAGGTGCCTTAATGTAGAGGAGATACATGGCAACCTCTGTTGGAAAAGGAGAGAGAGAGAGGATGAGAGAGAGGATGAGAGAGAGGATGAGAGAGAGAGAGAGGATGAGAGAGAGAGAGAGGATGACAGAGAGAGAGAGAGGATGACAGAGAGAGAGAGAGGATGAGAGAGAGAGAGAGAGAGGATGAG
>NC_068989.1:10231222-10232500 GCF_001194135.2 Octopus bimaculoides
AGAGAGAGAGAGAGAGAGAGAGAGAGAGAGAGAGAGAGAGAGAGAGAGAGAGAGAGAGAGAGAGAAATATATAACAAACAGTAACATCGATTTTGTGTAATGTTTAGAGACATATTTTCAAAGAAAGTATTCACACACACACACAAGCAAAATCATAAATAGTTGTGTTGAAAACTAAATTTTACAAAAGTTATGTGTGACAGGAGATTTATCATGTCTCATAGCATAAATAAAGATTGTTTAAATCACCAGTTTTGTCTGGTATGAATCCCTCTTTATCATATAGCATTAACATGAGGACACAAGAACACACCAAACATACAGTGCAACAGAAGTTAGATGAAAAACTAAAGCCACCTATGACAGAAAAGCTTTCAAATCAATGATAAAGTACCGTTAATAGCAGTGCAAAATATACTAATGATATTGTGAGGATGTCCTCTTAAATCTTGATATAAAAAAATTATATTTATGAGGTGATTTGATATGAATCTATAATTAAAATTTAAGAGGAAAATACGTTTCAAAAATCTTAAATTATAAATCATATGTCTTATTCAAAAATCTGGAAAGACTAAATGAACAAATTTGAGTTCTTAAAGATGTAGTAATATAGAATAAAACTTACAAACAAAAGAAAACTTTAATATATGCATATGTACATCTCCCTCCTTCCACCACCCTCTCCCTTCCTCTCTCTCTCTCTATTTATCTATCTATCTCTCTTTTAGTTATTCTACTCTAAACATTATTCAAACAAATTACTCAAAATTATCACAGTCTATTTCTAAGGCAAAGAAGATATTGCTGCTGTTAAGAAATTAAGTTACTAAACCACTTATCCAGATGTGTTAGATTCACATTCTAACAATGGAATTACTGTATTGTAAACTGAATAAAACTATATAACCAAGTCGCGCATCACAAAAGAATCCTGAATTCATACACTGTACATTCAAATTTACATAAATACCCCAGCTGTGGAAAGATGGAGGCCTCTCTCTCTATATATATCATCATCATCGTTTAACGTCCGCCTTCCATGCTAGCATGGGTTGGACAATTTGACTGAGGACTGGTGAACCAGATGGCCACACCAGGCTCCAATCTGATCTGGCAGAGTTTCTACAGCTGGATGCCCTTCCTAACGCCAACCACTCCAAGAGTGTAGTGGGTGTTTTTACGTGCCACCGGCACGAAGGCCAGTCAGGCAGTACTGGCAACAGCCACACTCAAAATGGTGTATTTTACGTGCCACCTGCACAGGAGTCAGTCCAG
>NC_068989.1:10232568-10242568 GCF_001194135.2 Octopus bimaculoides
GTGTGTGTGTGTGTGTGTGTATATATATATATATAGTTTTAGGGAAAATAACCAATTTTCAAGAACTCATCAATGAAAATCCACTATCACATATAGAAAAATTAATAATTAAAAGCACAATAATATAAGGCTCAATTTAATTTTAATTTTTTATAAATTGATTTTAATTGAGTTTTTTACCTGTAATTTTGGATTTTGTCCCTAATATTATTATTATATATATATATATATATATATATATATATATACACACACACATACATCCAAGTCATGGGCAAACTGCAGCCCATTTGTCTTTTTGAATGGTGCCCCTAATTTAGTGAGGAAAAATTATGTTTATTAAAATTATGATTCTTTCATTTCATCCTCACTAGTTCATTCTTACTCTTTCTCACTCAAAGAGGATTGGAGAGGCTAGTGTCAAAGAGATGCAATTATTTAAATGCTTAACTAACCTCTTTTACTTATTAATGCCTGTTATGTTGTGGGGACACCAATCATGAAACTGAAAATATTTGCAATTGTCCATCATTCATGTAATTTTCAAAGTGCCTCAGAGTCAATTTACAGCCATCCAAACATTCAAGAGCCTTAAACTGGCTTCTCTACTCAGGACACAACATCAACAAATGAAAATTATTGATATAATGTTCAACTTCTGTTTGCGTCACATATAACAACTTTGTGAGAATTCAGCAACTGTACCTACAAGTGTGTATTGTATAGCATTGTCAATCCTGATTGACAACACTTTCTTTTCAAAATGCAAGTGTGCAAAACTATACTACATGATATGCATGTGTGGTCACAATCACTGAATTATCACAAGTTGTTATAAGCAGTGGAAAGAGATATTAAATCAATAAATATTTTTTTAAAGTTTTGATTCCTGATATCACAGCCTCATGGCTTCATCCACACACAAAAAAAAAGACTTCTGAAGAAATGAGAAAATTCCAGGGAAAGTAGACAAATGATTACTTCTTTGTTGAAGTAACAATAAAAAGAAAAGAAACAGATTAATGTGTTGAATATGTTATAAATCCATCACTGCTTTTAAGGAATTTAATGTTTATCAGCATTATGCTTCAAACTATTTGCCTCATGATAAATTTAAAGGAGATATTAGATCACAAAAATTGAAACCCTCAAGAAACAGAACAATAACCTAAATACACTCTTTTGCTAAAAGGCAGGTAGAATTCAAAGAAATTGTACATACAGGCAAAAAAGTTAACAAAAATGTTAAATTCAAAAATTTATTCTGATGGTTAATTTGTAAAAAGAAATGTCTTTTGGCAGTGACTGAACTTTTATGCCTGGATAACTTAAATATGTTTGACATGATTAGCTTGTCTTACGAGACAATAAGACTGGTTGAAGATATTGCTACAGATATCAAGGGTATGCTGTCAGGAAAAAAATAAGAAACTTTGATTCTTTTTCACAGGTAATTGACAAAAGCACAGATATATCCAATTCAGCCCAACTGATAATTTTCATATGCGGCATTGATAAATCATTTAATATCACTGAAGACTCATTTACTGTTCAGACAAAGAAAGACGCCATTACAGAATATAACATTTGTAAAGAAGTGAAGAAGTAACGATGAAGTTTAATCTCCCATTTGAAAGGCTCCTCAATGAAGCAACAGACAGGGCCCCAACAACAGTTGATAAGATAGGCTTTCCATCCACATTTAAAAGATAAATTAACTTCTTTGAATTTAGTAAATAGTGACTTTGCAACAATTCATTGCATCAAGAAAATTCATGGGCAATGTTTGTAAAATTTGAAAATGTTATGAATGCAGTCATTTCAGCCATAAATTTTATAAAATCTCAAGCACTTAACTATCACCAGTGTAAAGAGTTCTTACAACTTGAATTGAAGTATATCAATCTGGTTTACTATTCTACATCTTATTGATTAAGTAAAGGGGAGATGTTTTATAGCTTCAGAGAAGAGGATGCACCATCTTAGAAAGGAAAGATAAATTTGTTCCCAAGCTGAAGGATAATAACTGGATTTGTCTCCTTGCATTTCTCACAGATATCATTACCCTTTTTTTAATTATCTCAGCTTAAAATTGTAAAAACAAAATCAGCTGAAACATGAGACGTATTTTCAAGTCAAAGCTTTTGAAACAGAACTTCAAATTTTGGGAGAATTAACACCAGTCTGGTGATACTTTCCATTTCTCAATACTAGCCAATCACATCCGATCTGGATAACACAGCTTCACTATGGAGTTAAATGAGTTGAAAAAAGAATTCAATACCAGATTTAAGGGCTTCAACGCCAGAGAAGCTGATTTTAACCTTTTTGGAAATCTATTTAATGCTGATGTTGATAAAAAAAAAAATAGCACAAAAGGAACTGCAAATGGAAATAATTGAGCTTCAGAAAAATGAATTTCTTCAGCAAAAATTTGAAGACAAATGTTTGTTGCAGTTCTATGGAACTCTTCCTGAAGAAAACTAACCCAAAATGGTGTGCTTGGCTAAAGATAGGTCATCATATTTGGCAGCTGATATAATGCGTTTAAGTCAAGATTGACAGATATTCATCTCAAAGACAATTTACAAGTTGCAACATTGCAAATATCTTTAAATATTGGAAAAGTTATAATTAAAAAAAAAAAGTGCAACGCAACAAAGTTTCTAAGATTTGCAAGTAATTTTTTTTCTATTTACATCAATAATGAATGAATAATTAATATGATGTTTCTAGTCTGTATTTTTTCAGGCAATATTTTAACTGTTCTCTGTGGTTCAGTCAGATTATTTTCCTCATTTGTGCTGCTCATTTTTTTCACAGCATTTTGGTCATTATGCCCCATCCGACTTGTCAGGCCATGTTAATTTGTTTTTCAATTTCTTTCTTTGCAGTTGGCTCCTTTTAATCAAGTCCCCATTTTCCCCCACCTCCAGTACCATACATTGAAACAGTTCAACTAAATTGAGTCTTGTAACCTTGCAGCATTTGTAGCATTTTAAACCAGAGGCAATTTTCACTAAGGAACATCTTTTGCAAAGAACATTCAAAATAATTTATTTTCTCTGGAATTTTTTTCTTTTAAAACAATTTTTGTTTTAGTTAAATTTATTTGCCAACAGAATGTGGCAGTCCTATACAAGGACGATGTTACTGTTGTTTAGCCCCAGGAAAAATCTTTTCCAGCTGGCTATCGACACACAGTTTGTGTCCATATAGTATAAGCAAGGGAGGTCATCGCTCGCATCTCTAGCCTTCGTGATGCTCACAGACCCAGGTTTCTGGGTTGTTTCCCGTTCTCGGTGCGAGATAATCATAGGCTGTATAGCCAAATTAATAAAGTGGTTTCAAATTTTGGGACAAGGCCAGCAATTTTGATCAAGGGGTTAAGTTACTTACATTAACCTCAGGTACTTATTTTATTGACCCCTAAAGGATGAAGGATAAAGTTGACCTTAGCAGAATTTGAACTCAAAATGTAAAAGACAGACAAAATGCCATTAAGCATTTTGCCCGGCTTGCTAACAGATCGGCCAACTTGCTGCATTAGTCAAATTTAATAAATTAATAACAAATTTTACTAATTTTCATGTAAACTACTACGTTAACAATCTTTCAATTTAAAAGTGACCAATGAAATTATTTAATGGTCAGATTGTTAAATGTACCTCTGTGATTTAAAAAGAAAAAGTTTGGGTAAAATTTTGATCCATGGATTATGAAAATATTCAATTTTTTCTTCAATACATGGATCATACAGATATTCACATTTAACACACTGATTTTTCAAGTATTCATTGTTTGTTTTTTTTTTCTTTTTATAATTCCATAGTGTGTTATGGCAGCAGCATTTGTTAATCATGCAGTCATCAGTACAATTACCAGGACTGATTTCTTTTTTAATTATAGAAAAAAAAGTTTTTTCTCTGAAGAAGGGGGGAAAAAACTCAATTTTCCCCCATTTCTAAGGCAGATACTTATGTACATGGTCTTCTGTAGTGAAAATGACTGAGTTGCCTTCAATGAAAAATTACCTTAAATTCATTTTAGCAGTACAGCCTGCCATGCAGCACACCGCTCATAAAAGGTTGCCCATACCTGCTAAATACAAGGGACTTGCTATCACATTAGGATCCTTAGCTATTGGATAAATCAACATTTATCTCTTGAAAGATAGCAACATTTCTGTGCTGATATTATAGCCTTGTTAATTTACAAATCTCATTCATACCATAGCAAGGTGACGTATGAGAATTTGAGGCATATTCTCATGGATTCAATCTAAAGCAGGAATATATTTGTTGACTAAGCAGTTACTCTTCCATTCACACGGAATTATTTTGATCAAATAATGATTAGAATACTACACAATACTTAAGCACAAAAAGAGATTTGCTTTAGAAAGATGAAAATAACAGGAAGTGTAGCTCATTAACCATAAACTTCCTCGTCTTATCATACTCAAGCTGTATTTAATGAGTAGCTATAATGAGCAGTTGAGCAGTTCATAGTTCAAATATGCTCGTTATATCAACTGTGATCAAAATGAATTAAGAAATTTTAAAGCAGTAATCTTGATGCAATGATTACACAAGACTAATGAAAAGAAGTAGGTCCCAAAGTTGGATAGTTATCTACTTGGGAGATCTCAGAACATTTACTTTGCTGTAATAAAAGCATATCACTAATCTTACTTAATAGTAATCTCTTTAGATTACAATCTACTGAAGACCACTGCTAGTTCTATAAACCTTTCATTTTAAAGTAATCAATTTGCTTATTTATCCTAATTAATTTTGAAAATAATCAAGAATTTGGAGGGATTGTATAAAGCAATTTTCTTTTTACATTATTAACCCTTTAGCATTCAGATTGTTGTGTCTAATGTAATGCTTATTTATTCACATTGTTTTAAATTACTCATGCATTTTTGTTTTGAGATTTCGATGATGTGCTTGTTTATTTTTGGAATAACATTGTATGTCGTTGTTTGTTCCTTCTCAAGCCATGCCTGGCTCATAAGGGCCAGTTTCCCCAGTTTTATTCGTGTATAGGTTCTTCACCTGGATGGGACGCCAGTCCATTGCAGGTGAGCTGCTAAATGCAGGAGGAAAGACTGATAGTTGTGGCAAAAGAGTCAGCAGAAGTTTGCCATTACTTTCTGCCAGAGCTGCATGGAGCTTAGGTGTTTCGCTCATAAACATACACATCACCTGGTCTGAGGTTTGAAACTGTGATCTCTCAACCGCAAGTCCACTGCTCTAACCACTAGACCATGTGTCTCCACTAACTTTATATGGTCAGTGTGAAAGGCTGAATATGGTCAGTCTGTACTTATAACAAATGGAGCATTTGGGCCAGACATGGACAGTTTAAATGCTAAAGGGTTAAGCCAATGTTTGGAACAAAAGGTTCCTTACATAAAATTATGATGAAAAGTTTTAATTGTAAATACTTTGAAACAGGTAATTTTTATATCATGGAAGCAGAAGCAAATTTTAAATGGGTCAATATCAAAAGGATTAAGTTAATATCTCACATCATAATTTTGTATCAGATTCTATTAAGTAATATTTTAACCCTCACTGTGTTGATTAAATTTTTGCATGATAACAAGGTGATGCAACAAGCAAATCAATTTTTGGCAACCTCTTTCTATTGGCCAGAAGAAATAAAATGTGCATACCACGTCATATGTAATGTGAAGAATTACAGAAAGTACCCCACTATTGAAAACAAGTTAACTTGGTTCCTGTGTCTTAAGCGCACACACATGAACCAAGAATATTTGGTTCCTATGCAGTAAAAGACTGGCTTGATTAAGTATTGTTAGTTATTTTAATAAATCCCTCCAAATTTTTGTATAGTCTAAAATTTAACTGAAATATAGAAGCAGTGTACTTTACAAGAAACATAGGCTAGCAAAGGTTAAACATAAATAAGATATATTTTATTCCTAGATGGACTTAAACCCTTTTCAAAGAATCATCACATTTAAAAGATTGGGAACCGTTGCCTTAGAGTTATTATATAAATTAATGAAGGTTAATTGAGTGAAACATTACAAACCAGCAAACACTAGAAAAATGAAATTTCTGTGTGTGAGAGTGAAGATAATCTGATAGTGGTTAACATATAAAGAAGCCATTTTGTTTGTGGTTTAATTTCAGACATCATGCTAGGATACTGCTATATTTAAGTTTTTTAAAAACAAGTTTACAAACTCCAATGTTGGGAAAATACCAACACTTTCCCCCATTTCTATTGGTTCAAAGGAGAAAAAAATAGTTCATTGTTATTACCATCCTCAGTTGTGATGTTACTTCCTCTATATTTCACTACATAAACCTATTGATTTATGCTCTTTGGTCCTCTTAAACAAGCAGCAAAAAGACGATTCTTGAAAACAGACCTAATACATAAACAATACTGAGAGTATTGTTTATTCATCAGAAATTTTTTAAGCATTTCCATTTGAAAAAGGTTATCTTTTGCTTATATACTGGTCTTTACTGACCAACACATATTCCACTTACATTCTGACATTTCAGAATGGAACACATGAACAGTAGCTATAGAATTAGAAAGTCTATGGGGATATATCTTATCAAAGAAAAAGCGATACAAGAATAAAACTATAAATTTTCATCCATTCTCCATCTCTTTCTCTCTCTCTCTCTCTCTCTCTCTCTCTCTCTCTCTCTCTCTCTCACACACACACACACACACACACACAGAGTTCTCATCCTATAGACTCATTAAGTCTAAATATCTGCCATGGTCTTGAACTTCTGTTTGCAGGTTATCACTAATCTTTTCTTCCAATATCTATTAATAGTGGTCCTGTAGAGCGGGTGTTTAAATATATTTGTGATATAATCCCAATTCCCTTCCTTCTTTCATTTAAATTTCTTTCTGCTTGAGAGAATAAGATCAGATGTACTCCATTATTACTGATAAACAACAGTACACAAGTCTAAATCAACACAAAGAGTAATTAGGAAACATTTTGGAGCAACAAAGGTGATCTACTTCATATGTGTAATGGGATTAGTAATAGTATTACAATAGAGAGTAATGGAATCGGTAATGGCACAACAATAGACATTCGTAACGTCTGTGGAAAGTTCAGAGGGTTTCTAGACAAGAGAGTTTTCTCTTTGTATATAGAAATGATTCCATAAATCACATATAAAAGATATTAATTGGCAGTGAAATGAAACAAAGAGGTACGGTAAAATTTAGACAGAAAGGTGTGAATGCATGCATGTCATCATCATCATCATCATCATTTAACATCCACTTTTTTATGCTTGCATGGTTCAGAAGGAATTTGTTGAGGCAGATTGGCAGATTTTTCTATGGCTGAATGCCCTTCCTGCACCAAAACCTTTGTTTCTAAGCAAAATAATATTTTCCCATGACCAGGTGACATGGTTTACATGCAAGACTGGAAACAAACAATATTGCTTGTTTGACAGTGATGCTTGTATTTCAACCATCATGTTATATCAAAACAAAGGTGTACACACACACACACACACACGCTTCTTTCAGTTTCCATCTACCACAAGTCTTTGGTTGAGCAGGAGCTATAGTAGAAGGCACTAGCCCAACGTGGTGCACAGTGGAATAGAACCCAAGACCACATGGTTGAGAACCAAGTTTCTCAACCACACAGCTACACTTGGACCTAGCCACACCTGCATATATTTAATGAAAGACAAAGTTTTATGAGTTAAAAGCATTTCTTAAAGGCAACAGATTTTTTTTTTCAGAAAAGAGGAAATTTAATAAATAGACATGCAAGAAGAAGGAGAGCTGAATGGACAAATATTGCAGCAACTAATGAAATGTCGGATTATAATTAAGAATAATAATATATAAAATGTGATGACATGAAGTTTTGATTTGAGTAAAACATGAATAATTACAAAAGTTGATAGTTGACAACTTATTTGAGAAGAGCAAATGGAACTAATTTGGTGTGCAGTTTTAACATTCTAACTTAAAACTTTAAAACTTGTTTATTGAATATCAAATTCAAGTTATTAATGACAGCTTCAATCATATTGCTAGTTATAATAACATTTCATTTCATTTCATGGTCTCTTCTTATATAATATTCTAAAAATGGTTCTCATTCATTTAACTGAAGCATCATTTAACTAGGAAATATGAAAAATTTAAGAGCTTGTAACAAATAATGAAGTCAAACAAAAAATAAATATTTTCTAATTCAAATACATTGCTGAAATTTATTCACTTACAATTGTTATAAATGTTATTTATGTATAAAATATCTATAAACTTATTCAACAGAAATATGAAAACTAATTCAAAATAATTACTTCAGGAATCAATAATGACTTCAACAAGCCAATTTAGAATACCCATTCATTTGATTAGGCAGGAAATGTCAATTAAGACAAGTCATCTGGTATTAGCAGAGCCTTATTTCAATATTTTAGCAGGCTGCAGCTGTAACAAAGCAAATATGATAATCACAATCACTTCTTCCCTAGAGCTATATGAGATGTTACAAATACACATGTCCCCTTGCAACTGTAGCCTTGTTAATAAGCCATTTGTTAGAGCAAATTGAATAAGGAACTGGAATAAAATATAGAGTGAATCAAAAATTTCTATAGTCATGCCGCAGGCAGTCCTGAAAGATTTATCAATTATTAACTTTCATATCCAACTTGCAATAGTAAAAGCTTTTATAATTCATCCCCAACACCCATTAAGCATTATTTCCAGCATGTTATAAATGATAAGCAAATAACTTTAAACCAAAAAAAGAAAAAAAAAGAGAGAGGGGGGGGGAGAAATGAATAGACACGCTTATATACTTTCTTACATAAGTTTTGTTATTATATTATCATTATGCGTCTGAAACATTCACTGATCGACCCAAAAAATTTTTTAAGACCAAGCGATTGGGAGGCAAACTTTTTTACCATGCAGCCATGCCAATGCTATGCTATATATCAACCAAATATAATAAAATTACAAGATTTAAAAAAAAAAACAAAAAAAAAACTTTCTCCTAGTTTACAGTTCACAAAGCATAACTTGAAGAAAACCGAAAAACTGTGAAATTTAAAAGGAAGGCAGATAACTAACAACAATATGCAGTAAATGTTTAATCATTTAAATTATAAATATTTATCAAAATTGTATTGATTTGCAATTCAGACAATCAGAAAGTGGCTAAAACAAATAGGCCAACAATAAAATATGCTAATATACATTTACATGACTCATATAAGTAGTTTCTGCAAACAACTGAAGCATTCTCTTGCTGATTTAAGAAATATTCAATGTTCAATTTCTGCATGTCATTTGCATATAAAATTCAAAACAGTACACATCTGTTATTCTCAACAGACAGCAACTAACCTACTTATCTTGAGCACATTACATGATTAATTAAAACTACAAGGGTTTTTGTTTGGTTTTTGTTTGGCGTTTGTTCACATTTTCCCCTTGAAATATTTTACAGTGACTTCCAAGTTTAAAAAAAAAAAAACCAGAAGATAAAAATGGAAATAAGAAGAAAAAAAATTCAAATGTTCTGAAAAGAATTCTAGCATTACGAAGTACAAATGGTTAATATTCTTGGAAAATAGCAGAAACGGGTATTTTGAAAATTTTGAAAATTATCATTTTAATGTCCATTTTTCCATGCTTGCATTAAGTCAGACAGAGTTTATTGAGGCAGATTTATGGTGGCCAGATGCCCTTCCTGTTGCCAACACCAACCTGTTCCCAAGCAAAGTAATATTTTCCCCAAGGCCAGATACATTCTCATAGTATATTGGAAATGAATGACATTGTTGTGTGACAGTGACAATCATTTAACAACTATCACACAATGTCAAAGCTTTCAGTTTCTGTTTAACAAATCCAATCGCAATGCTTTGGTCAGCTCAGGGCCACAATAAACGACACTTGCCTAAGGTACCACACAGCAGGATTGAACTCAAAAACCATA
>NC_068989.1:10245101-10250460 GCF_001194135.2 Octopus bimaculoides
CACACACACACACATATATATACATATATATATATATACACACACACACATACATATATATATATATATATATATATATATAGATGTGTATATGTGTGTGTGTGTTTGTCCCTCCACCATCGCTTGATAACCGATGCTGGTGTGTTTACATCCCCATAACTTAGTGGTTTGGCAGAAGAGACCGATAGAATAAGTACTAGGCTTACAAAGAATAAGTCCCGGGGTCGATTTGTTCGACTAAAGGCGGTGCTCCAGCATGGCCACAGTCAAATTTCTAAACGATTTTTCAAGGTGACCAAGCATTATAAGTGCTTAACACTGAAGGTGTGTGACCTGGGTGTTTATGATACAGCAGTAGTTACAACAAAAGACAGTTTCCCACTTGACTCACAACTTTTTTATTTAATGCCATGCATGCTTTTGTGAATATAACAGAATGGTTTGAAAGGGATAAAATGTAAACAGATATTTTCTGTTCATAGTTTTATCTATCACCCATACAGATAAAATCTAGAGGAATTCAATTGCTGGTACTATGAAGTAAAATCTATTTTGACTTAAAATGAACTGAAATGAAGATGCTGAATTATTCTCTACAAGTTTCAATACAATTCAACTGGTGTGTGTGTGTGTGTGTGTGTGTGTATGTGCATGACTGTCTATAATACATGTGGCTTGTGGCACTTCGTCGCTTACGACGTCGAGGGTTCCAGTTGATCCGATCAACGGAACAGCCTGCTCGTGAAATTAACGTGCAAGTGGCTGAGCACTCCACAGACACGTGTACCCTTATAATGTAGTTCTCGGGGATATTCAGCATGACACAGTGTGACAAGGCTGGCCCCTTTGAAATACAGGTACAACAGAAACAGGAAGAAAGAATGAGAGAAAGTTGTGGTGAAAGAGTAGAGCAGGGTTCACCACCAGCCCCTGTCAGAGCCGCATGGAGTTTTTAGGTGTTTTTGCTCTATAAACACTCACAATGCCTTGTCTGGGAATCGAAACCGCGATTCTACAACCGCGATTCTACTGCCCTAACCACTGGGCCATTGCAACTCCACTGTATGTAGATATATGCAAGTGTGTATGCATGTATGTGTATGTGCATACACACACATATACACATAATTAAATAAGCCAAGTAGAACAGTAAAAATTAACCACATGTAAAGAATATTATGTTCTAAACATTTAATGTCAAATTGTTTGATATTTTGTGAATGAGGACAAGATACGTCTCTCATAATTTTCTAAATAAATTGTATTTTGTTGCTGCTGTTTGCAGATTTTTTTTTTTTACACTTTCAGTTCTCCTAAAACTAACATAGCTATTGAGATTTGTTTCATTTGTGTGGTGGTGGTGGTGGTGGTGGTGGGGTTGTTGTTTTCCCCCACCCCCACATGACAAGCTTATTTTGTGTAGCGTAGATCCTTCTGAATCAACTCTAGCATCTTACTACTATACATTTTGTTAAAACCCCAGTAAAACTAAAGTGGACCCTGCAAAATACGTAATTAACATAACTATTAAATAATGTCACTAAGTAATCAACATCATCATCATCATCATTTAACGTCCGCTTTCCATGCTGGCATGGGTTGGACGGTTTAGCTGAGTCCTGGCAAGCCAGGAGGCTGCACAAGGTTCTAATCTGATCTGGCAAGGTTTCTACAGCTGGATGCCTTTCCTTACGCCAACCACTCTGAGAGTATAGTGGGTGCTTTTTACGTGCCACCGGCATGGGAGCCAGTCAGGTGGCACTGGCATTGACCACACTCGTATGTAAAATCAGTTGACTGGCGCCAGCAAGAATTAATGAGAAAATCAAACTCAGAAGGAAATTATATATAATGTCTTCAATAGGCATAAATTCTTGAATTTACAAAAGAACAAAAAAAATTAAGGCTGTACCCTGATGCCTTTCTGGGCACAAATGGAGAGGAATCACAAAAATCGAACCAAGTTTAACCCCTTAGCATTTAAACCAGCTGCATTCAGGCAAAAATATTCTGACTGACTTACGTTCAAACTGGCCAGATCTGGCCTCTCACATCTACCTTACAATGTCACTCAGAAAATAAAAATGAACAATCATATCGTGAAAGTCTTGAAGCTACAAGATAACTTATTAATTCCAAACAATGGGAACAAATAAGCATTACATTTGACTAAGTAATCTGAAGGTTAAAGGTTAATATTTCCAGTTGGAAATTTGTCATAATATTCCTTTGTCACAAGAATTTAGAAACTTCAAGAGACATGAAATAATTCATTTTTAATGACGGAATTCAATGATATGAATAATAAATAAAGTTTTAAAATAGTGTGTAAATATTGTGTTAAAAACCCCTTTAGACAGAAAGTCAAGGGTGGCCTGTAAGACTGAATATCTATCATGTTCACTCACAGAAGATGCGGTTTTGAGTTCCATAGGCAACCATCGAGTTTCTCTATCTAAAGTGCTTTTTGCATCAATACTTACATGTCATTTTTCATTGCTTTATCTACTTCATGTTCCACCATTAAAAAAAATAAATTCAGTCACAATATTATCAATTTCTAACACAGTTACAATACCAGAGATGTGGTCAGAATGAAAACGGAGTAAACAGAGCAGAATGAATACTAACAAAACAAAATGGAACAACCCAAATAAACACAATCAATTCTTATATTACATATGTTACTGCATACAAAATATACAGTCTACGTGACATACACATGAAAGGAAAATACATGAACACTTGGAACAAATGAGACAAAACAAAACAAACATTTAAATACAAGCAAAAGAAAATAAAACAGACGATGATAGTCTGTTTTATTTTCATCATTATCATTTGGAAAATAGACTATCTCGAAATCAGATCTACACAATTTAAAAAAAAAAAATAAAGCATTAACTAGTACAAAGGGATAATAAACCAGTCAGTAACAAAAACAATGATGAATTTTGATTACTAAATGTAAAGATCACAGTAAACTAGTTCTGAAAAAAGTGGAGTCCTCTCAAAAGATTAACTCTGAACTGTAAGGCTTGTCCCTTGGATAGAATTCCAAAATATATTGAAGCAAAAAGTGGAGAGAGAAATCACTTCTATCACTAACCATCACCATCGTCATTTTGACATCCACTTTTCCATGCTTGTATGGGTTAAAAAAAATTCACTGAGACTAATTTTCGGTGCTTTTCCTGTCACTAATCTTGACTAGTTTCCAAGCAAGGTAAATATTTCCCTAAGTCCTATGAATATGAGCAGCAAAATGGCTGCACATGTTTCCATGGAGGATTGCAAATGAATGATACTACTTTTTTTGTGATCTTTGCTTATAATTTGCATGTGATATAATTTGCATGTGATTATAATTTGCATGTGATTATAATTTGCATGTGATATAATTTGCATGTGATATAATTTGCATGTGATTATAATTTGCATGTGATTATAATTTGCATGTGATTATAATTTGCATGTGATTATAATTTGCATGTGATATCAAGACAAAGACACGTGAATACACACACACACACCACTCCATGTTTCATCAGATCCTGTTAAACTAAACAACCCATGCCAGCAAGGAAAAGAGACATTATTTGATGATGATGATGACGACGACAACATTGACAACACACATATGACATGCTTCTTTGAGTTTCCAGCCACCAAATCTACTCACAAAGCTTTGGTTGGCACAGGGCTCTAACAGGAGATGCAATAAAGAAGAGGAGGTGAATATCCTAGCGGTACACAAGTTACACCAACAGAATTGACCAAAGATATTAAAGAAGTTTCTTATCCAAATGAGTGAGGAAGAGCTTGGAAACATCCCTGACATGATTAAACTGCATCCAGCTGTTTGTGATTGTGAATAGGAAGAGCTCGTGTGCCACATTTGTGGAAACACCAACCACCTAAGAGCCTTCTGCCTATAGCAGAAGGAAAAAAGGACAAAACGTGTACAGATGTCCAGTCCACAATCACAACAACAACATCAGCAATAACACCAACAATACAACACTGCAACAGCAACACCAGCAGCAACAGAAACCACCAAAACAGCAACAGCATCAGAGCCTACCACCACGACCAAAAGTGAGCTCAATCAACCCTCATCTATGACTGCTCCTTATTTTATTGACCTTAAAGGGATGAAAAGCATAGTTTACCTTAATGAGATTTAAACCTAGATGAGAAATTGATATAATTAAATATCATCAAGTAGTTTGGCACTGAAGCCATTTTGCCTCTCTACTGCCTAATTATAAAAATAATTATTATTATGATTATAGTAATAGCCACTTGAATTCCTAGGTTTCTGGTATTCTTAATAATTATCAAGAAATTAACACAAAGAATGTGGAAAGAGAATAATTAATACTATCAACAAGTAGGACCCCATAGTTTAAGAAAGATGGTTTTAGGAAACAGTTACTACCAAAACACACACATACATGCACAAAGGAACTTTGACCGAAACTAAACACACAAAACATTTCAATACATGTTGAGCCAGAACCACAGATCATTCTGTAAATACTAAGATGTACAAAAAGAGTTAACCAAGGTTAGGTTGGAATGGTATTAATAAAGAAAAACATTATATAAATTACAGGAAACATGAAAATGTCTAAGTCAGTGAGTGTAATAAAAAAAAGCTTGCGGGGGTTATACATATGATAGTATTTTTCAAAGTTAACGCTTCTTGTTGTTGTTGTCGTTGGCGGTGGTGATGATGGTGGTGTATTTTTCATCAGCAAGCGCTATTAGTCCAGGAATGAAAACCTTGCCAACCATGTGTGAATATAGTTTACACTTACTCTTTTACAGCCTAATGGAATTCTCAAGTAATACAATTTTTTTTTTTTTTTACAATATCTATGGTGTAATATTTCATAAAAAAAAAAAATTATAAATTAAATTTTAAGAATGGAACACAATATAACCATCAACATGTTAAGGAAAGACAATAACAGGTAGACAATATATTAAATAGTCATTCCTTTATTAAAGAAAGGATGCAATAAAATATCTTTACTATAGAGTAATCGATATAAAAGTGACAATACAGAAATTACCTGTGTGTGTGTGTGTGTGTGTGTGTGTGTGTGTGTGTGTGCGAGAGAGAGAGAGAGAACGAGAAGTTGGGTACAGGTAAAGAGAGATGATCACAAGAAGGGAAACAAAAGGCAGAAAAATAAGCATCTTCAGTTTTCAACAAGTATAATAATAATAATAATAGTAATAATAATAATAATAATAATAATAATAATGATAAAACTGAATATGAAACTACATTGACATTGGAGAAGCAAAAAAAAAAGGAAATCAATTGAAGCACTTAAGAGACTAACTT
>NC_068989.1:10251057-10261640 GCF_001194135.2 Octopus bimaculoides
AGAACGGTAGGGGAGGAAGAGGTTTGCTCGTAGGGGTGAGTTGCATAGCAATTTTGAAAAACTATTATTAAACTTCCACTTTTATATGAGCAATTTATCATAAAAGCTGATAACTCAGCAATTTGTCTTTCAAAAACAAAAATGACAAAGAAAAAGCTGTTAAAATCTAAAATTAATAGATATATAAATTGTTGCACACAAACGTAGTAAACAACAGTTTATTCTTTATTATTTTTTCTTTTATCATATATTATAATCCTTCAGAACCATTGACTGAGATTTATGTCAGAAATTTAAGTGCTACATATAATTTATATATATATATACACACACACACACACACACACACACACTAAACTAAACTAAAATGATATATAAACTTTTAGTTTAGTATGTATGTATATGTATGTATGTATGTGTGTGTATTATAAATAAATTACATGTATAATTATATGTATGTTCATGTATGTATGTGCACACATGCATGCACACATGCATGCACACATAACACTAAAATTTTATATATATTTGTAAAATTTTAGTTTATTTTCAGTATAAATAATTAAAGAATTTTGTGAAGAAAAGAGACGATATCAAAGAGCAATTGAAAATATTAAAATATTTGAATTGAAAAAATTGAGATCTCTATCATTAGTTACCATTATAGATTCAGACAAAATTTATTTCTTTATTTCGTTGTTTTTTTTGTTTTTTTTTTGTTTTTTTTTTTTCAAACACACATTAAATATTGACAAATTTGCTTGGGTAACAAAAAGAAAAATAACAAAAAGACATATTGGAAAATGAGGATATTGCCATTGGTGTTGTTAAAGCTATTTTATCCAACACTTAGCACTGCAGATCTAGACTGAAAAAGTCAATAACAATTTATTTAATGTTTTACCAAATATGATTGATGGTAATTGGAGGAGGTGGTGGGGGGAGTAAATCACATCTATTTCATATCATTATTGATATGTGCCTTCAATTCTAGAATTACAAAGGAAAGACAATCATAGAGAAAAAAAAACAGCATAAAAAACAAAAACAAAAAAAAACAATGTGGTTCCAGGTTTGATCCTGCTATAAGTATGCGTGTTCGAAAATGTTTACAACCCTAGTGCTGCTTTTAATTTATATTTCAATCTATTCTTACAAATGCACCGTCCAGGCAAACCAGCATATAGTTTTTTTACACTATTCGCTGATTAGTCATGGACTGGTGATTCAGTTCGCCTCCAATTCTCAGTTCAGGCATGTGATACTGATAAACCACAAAAATGACGAAACCAGTATCCATCACTCCTGAATGGTATTTGGGTGAGTTGTCTCATCTATCTATGGCTTTCAGGTGCTTTGATGGAGTCATCTACACTGTGCCAAATTGCAGCCTACCAGTGAATAAGCAAAACACATACATTGAGTATGTGTGTTCAATAATGCGTGCGTGTGTGTGTGTGTGTGTGTGTGTGCACACGCATGCATGCATGCAAACATGGATACACATTTGTGTTTATGTATTTAGGTTGGTGTTTTCACCAGTTTAAAAAGATTGTGTCCTTCTATGTTTTATCTTTTACTCGCTTCAGTCACTAGACTGCGGCCATGCTGAGACTCCACTTATGTATGATTCAGAGATTGCTACATAATTATCATATTAAGAAGGAGTTTTTTTTTGTTTTTTTTGTCTTTTCATTGGACAACTTAACTACTGTAATGTTGTAAACTAAAATAACCTTCAGCAGTTTCTTTGGCTGTTTAATTATTATAAAAATGGAATATCAAACAGCTCCGAGAGACAAAGAAGAAGTATAGAAGACAGAATTGTAAGAAATAAGTGATGCAGGCATGGTGGTGTGGTTAAGAAGCTTGCTTTGTAACCAGGTGATTTCAGGTTCGGTCCCATTGCACGGCATTTAGGGTAAGAGCTTTTTCTATAACCCTGAACCCACCAATGCCTTGTGAGTGAATTTGGTGAACAAAAACTGTGTATGTATGTGTATGTGTGTTTTGTATTTTCCTTTCACTGCTTAACAACCACTGTTGGATTGTTTACATCCTCATAACTTAGCAGTTCAGCAAAAGAGAACAACAGAATAAGCATCAAGTTTAAGACGAATAGGTACTGAGGTTGGTTTGTTTGACTAAACCCTTCAAGGTGGTGCTCCAGCATGGTTGCACACCAATGACTGAGGCAAGTGAAAGATATCGAGATTATTTAAATGCTAGAGACGAAAACTTAAAACTAGAATTGTTGAATTTAATTTCCTAGTGTTAAGATTGTATAATATCCATTGTTTCACTCATAAGACATTAATTCTATACACAACATTTTGGGATCCAGAATTCATAAATTAATAACAATGGTACCAAAACTCTGAGGGATTTCAAGAACTGATACGTAACTTCATCACCCAGCAAGCAATGTGAGACCGTAGCTGTGGCTTATGTCAGTGTCGCATAACCAGCCCACTGGGCAATAAACTATGCTTGAGAAGACTTGTTGAGTCAAGTGAAATCATTGTTGTGGCCGATGCCAGTACCGCATGACTGGTACCTGTGCTGGTGGCACATAAAAAGCATGATTTGTGTATGGTTGATGCCAGTACGGCCTGACTGGCCCTCATACTGGTGGCACATAAAAAGCACCCACTATACTCTCGGAGTGGTTGGCATTAGGAAGGGCATCTAGCTGTAGAAACCTTGCCAGATCAGATTGGGGCCTGGTGCAACCTCCTGGCTTGCCAGTCCTCATCCAAACCGTCCAACCCATGCTAGCATGGAAAGCGGATGTTAAACGATTATGATGATGATGGTTTTCAGTGGATAAGATATAAATGTCTTACTGGATAAAACGCCAGTCTCAGACATTTCCAAAATGGCTATGTACTTATTCTTGGACAGCAATCTTATTTAACGTGCTTCAGTCAGTGGACTACAGCCATGCTGGTGCACAAGCAGTACTTATTTTTCTTAAAAGTCTAATATTTATTCTACTAGATCCTTATGTCAAATGGTGGTAGTGGGGACAAACACAGACAGACATTTATGTATGTGTGTGCATGTGTGTGTGTGTGTGTGCGTGCATGCACATGTGCCTGCATACATGAGGCTTCCACGCAGTTTCCATCTCCCAAATTTATTCACCTGGAGCCTTAGCAGAAGACACTTGCCCAAGGTGCTATGCTGTGGAACCAAACCCAAAACCACATGGTTGCATACTGAGCTTTGTCACCACATAGCCATGCCTGGTTGGGGGGGGGGGGTCTTTTTATTAAGAGAGTGAAAAAAAAAAGAAAGAAAGCAGTGACCATGACCTGCATTAACACACCCACCCAATCACTCATCACTCACTGAACAGCAAGAACAAAATGTGGAATGCATCGTAAATTTACATATCTTTCTTCCACCGATGAATTTTTATGTAGTTCTTAAACACACAATGTAACGCCTGCGGAGACTTTCCTGCCGAAGATCTATGAATGAACATACAATATTCACTTGGTCGTTATGCTTCCACAGAATTTGATTACATATTTGACTGAACAAATAATTACATTGAGCCCATAGATAACTAACGGAAAACTAATGAAATATCAAAGCGGTAACAGGGATTTATGATAAACAAACAAAAATGTGATCTAAATATTATAGTAAGTTAAAAATACACATTCCCATCAGATCACAAAAGAAAACAAAATTACGTCTTATTTCTTTTTTTTTGACTATGAGAATTTTGTGTTTGAAGGCGAAAATATTGTTACTTTTTTTTTGTTGATGTTTCTTTTTTTTTTTTTCTCACAAGTTGGGAGTGTTCCAGGTTAACGTGATTTGATTTAACACGCCATACTTCCTACCGAATAGTAACAAGCAATCCTAGCCAAGACACTTTCCCAAGTGGCTAAAAATTTCACAATAGTCTAACCATCGCAAGCATGGAAAAACAGGCTTGTTGTTGTTGTTGTTGATGATGATGAATTAAAAACACTGTAATGGAGACACCCACCAGCACTTCTAACACAACCAGCATTACCAAAGTAACTATATAGATATAAACAAATAACTTTTTTTTTTTAAATAACCAAAATTCTTGAAAAAAAAAGAATAAACAGTTTCTGATTTAGGTACACAATTTTTAGGGAAAGGTTCAGTTGATATCATTGGCCCCCTAGTACTTCACTGGTACTTTATTTTATTGACCCCAAAAGGATGAAATACAAAGTTGAACTTACACATACATACACACATTCTTCTACTTCTCCTTTTTTACATCTTACTTTACCAAGCCGATATGGATTGAGTGGGGTCATTATAGTCCCTGTCATCCAGCATACACAGTAACAGAAAACCAAACAACTTTGGTGTTACGTATTTTATAAGAACATGCTTTATCACACCATTGGCCTTAGGCAGGACTTTCTTTGTAGGGGAAGCTAAAGGATGCCCTCTACTCTGCATCATTTCTCATTTGGAATTACTGCCTCCCTAGATGGTAGTCTGCAATGTTACTTGACGAGTCCCTGTCCCATATATAATATTTTTAACAAGTTTTCTATGGTCAGATGCCCTTCTTATCACAACTACTTTACTCTGTACTAGATGCACCTTCTAATGCCACTAGGACACGAGAGACTGTCCCATTTAAAGGAAATTAAGTGACCCTCTGTGAAGGCTCAGGGTTTAGTGATACAGATGTTGCACTCATAAGCATTAGGTCATGATTTGGATTCCCAGACCAGGCAGTGTGTTGTGTTCTTGAGCAAAACACTTTCGTTTCACATTGCTCCAGTTCACTAATTTGCAAAATAAGTTATAGTAATAGATGGGAAGTTAAACCTGCAACAGACCAGTGTCCTGTGCAAGAGGGAACATTGTAACCTCAGCTGTACATATGCCATGGGGGTCAGGTTAAACTCTAGCCATGAGTCTGTCATAACAGACCTAAAAGGAACCTTCTACCTTGTTGGGCGGTTTTACATTATCACTTCTTAATGACAAAAAATAAATAATAATAATAATAATAATAGTAATATTGTATTTTGGGATGGTCATTTTCTTCTTTTTTTTTTTGCCAAATAAACACACGCACTATGTATTTTTTTCTTCACTCATTTATTATTGTTCTGATTTTATTATTTTCACTCATTTACTTATTTCATTGAGCCCAAAAGGATGAAAGGCAAAGTTGACCTCGGCAGAATTTGAACTCAGGAAGTAACGGCAGACGAAATACCGCTAAGCATTTCGCCCAGCATGCTAACGCTTCTACCAGCTCACCACCTTAACTATTTCAAATTTTTGCCACACATCAGCTTGGGGAATGTGGGGATTTGTCGATTACATCAACCAAAGTATGTAACTGGTACTTATGTAATTGACCCAAAAGGATGAAAGGCAAAGTTGACCTCAGCAGAATTTGAACTCAGAACATGGCAGCAGGCATTTCGCCCAGTGCACTAACGATTCTGCCAGTTCACTGCCTTTTTTAATAATACTAATAATAACAACAGAAACTGATAGTATTAGAAGATTAAGAACAGAAAAGAAGGTGAATACAAATATCTGATGATAAAAATGAGAGGAAATGGTAATTTTATCTATGCATCAGCTGTGATCTGCACCTGTGCACCCAACTCAACTCCTTCAACATTCCTGTAGTATGGCAGCAGTCTGTCTGCTGCCAGACCCTAAAACAAACTTTATATAACAACCAGCAACTACAGGAACATACCACACACACACACACACACACACACACACACACACACAGAGTTGCATCACTTTGTTTAGAGACGAGATTAAATAGATTATTATATGATAATTATTTCCATTTTAATAAGTTATTTATGCTTTAAACTATGTATGAATTAAAATGAGATTTCATTTTTATTCTTTTAAATGAAGTAAGTTTAAACACAAAAAATTTTAATTATTGACAGTAATAATAAAGCCACAAAAATGGACACTTAATTTAAGAACATTTCATATTATTTAACAGAGTGCAAATATGTGATTCAATAAAAAAAATACTAATGAAATTTTTTTCCATATAAAGTGTATGCATTTCTTGATAGAATTAAATATTTTATTTAATGGAAAATATATATATATACATATGTATATATACATATATATACATACACACACTGAAGGACGACGGGAATATCATAAGAGGGACCAGCCTCCTCTGTCAGTTCATAGCATCCATCTTTCCGGTGTCTGTTCCTAAAGAGGAGATAAGCACTCTGAAATGCATGCATCCAACCGTCCGGTTAGGGGGCGCTGTGAGCTGACTTGATATGTTTACACCGTTCTCTTTACAGCAAAGAGATTTTCTCCATGACAATATACAGTGAATAGCTTTCTTGTGGGTCTGAATATGCCTCAACCATATTTGAACTGGTAACAAGTTTATTTATATACATATATCATCATCATCTTTTAACGTCTGCTTTCCATGCTGGCATGAGTTGGACAGTTTGACTGAGGACTGGCAAACCAGGAGGCTGCACTAAGCTCCAATCTGTTCTGGCAATGTTTCTACAGTTGGATGGTCTTCCTAATGCCAACCCCTCTGAGAGTGTAGTGGGTGATTTTTGCATGCCACTGGCATGGGGGCCAGTCCAGCCGCGCTGGCATCAACCACACTCGAACGGTGCTTTTTACTTGCCACTGGCACAGGAGCCAGTCAGGCAGCACTGGCATCAACCATGTTCGAATGGTGCTTTTTACATGCCACTAGCACACACACACACACACACACACACACACATATATATATATATATATATATATATTATTATGATTGACCGTTGACTGAACACTATTCAATTTTTTTTCTCCGTGTTTTTCTCCTTGTCTCCGTATTCTTTCTGTTGAAGAGCGTAGCTCGAAACGTCAAAGACTTTCCGTATTCCCGAGCGTCATACTAATATATACTTTTGTTATTTACACCACCTGTCCTCGTCTGTTGTTATTATTTGTATATTCTCCCATATATATATGTATATATATATAACCAGTGTTGGTGTGTTTATGTCCCCATAACTAAGCAATTCAGCAAAAGTGGCCTGATAGAATAAGTACTAAGTACTGGAGTCAATTCATTTGACTAAAATTCTTCAAGGCAGTGCCCCAGCATGGCCTCAGTCCAACGACTAAAACAAATAAATGATAACAGCTGTCTTAGAGTGCTGGATGTTCATATCCTTATAGAATATTTTAAAAGTAATTTACAGACAAGTGGCATAAGTTAAGTAGGATGGATCAACTGGAAACAGAAGCTGCATCACAAACTCAGCTCAAATGGAAACTGAAGCTGCATCACAAACTCAGCTCATTTTTGCCAGCTGAGTGGCCTGGAGCAACGTGAAATAAAGTGTCTTGCTCAAGGACACAACGCATCACCGGGAATCGAACTCACGACCTTGTGATTGTGAGCCGAATACCCTAACCACCAAGCCACACAGCTTCATATAACATAAGAAATGTAGCAATAAATCTTCACGTGTGGTGATGATTATAAAATGATATTGTAAATGAATTTTGCACAGTGGATACAAAATGTCACAGCTCTTTCTGGTTTGAATAAATGAAGGATATTATAAATATAAAAAAATAGCAAAGAAAATCATACACAAGTGAGTATACATATATATATATATATATATACACGCACACGTACGTGCATGCACACACACACACACACACACTGATACCCATGTCAAATTCTTTAATTTAGTAACCATATCAAAAATGTTTACATTTCTCATGAAAAAATAAACGTATCAGAAATAAAACAAAATTAAATTAGAATAAAAAAAACTAAAAAACTGATCTAAATAAAAGATACAAACAATACCCTTTTTTCTCAATAAAAAGATTTACATTTTCTCTCTTTTTTTTTCTAGTAGTGTAAATGTGTATTTTGTTTTGTTATGAGGCGGTTTTGTTTTTTTTTTACATTTATAGTAGTGTAGCTGAGAAGAATTTAAACAATAATATAAATTGAACTGATTTACTTACTTCAGTCACATTCATAACTTTAATAGCAGCGAGTTGCCCAGTTTTAGTATGGCGACCCTACAAAAAAAAAAAGCAAAAACAACAATGAGTACACATGAGCATCATTTGGCAAATATGTGATTCAAATCAATATCATATTAAAAACACAAAACATGACAAAAATGTAGAGACAAAGATATTTAGATAAGAACAAAGAGTCGGGAGAACTCTTTCCACTTTTTATAATCATACATTGGAGAATAATTCAATTAAATGAGAGGAAACAAAAAAATAATTCAAAATGATAATTGTGTGTAGTAACTACAAGACAATATAACTTTATTGCTACTGTTTTGTACTAGGTTACCTAGTAACACGCTACAGTGAGGATAAGGTGGAATGGTTAAGTATGTGACATTTTATGACAATGAAAAATGGGCTATACAATCAGAAGAATTGAAATAATTGGTAAAGCACAAATGAATTGCGCATGATCAGTTGAATGTACAATATAGCCTTGAGAGAAAGGTTCAGCATAGAATTTTAAAAAAAAAAGAAAACTGGACACTTAAAATGTGTTTGCTAGTACAACTGCACTAAGTATGCTGTCATGTATAAACTGGTGTGAGTACATGCTGAATGGGTGGTGGCACAATGGCCCAGTGGTTAGGGCAGCGGACTCGCGGTCATAGGATCGCAATTTCAATTCCCAGACCGGGCGTTGTGAGTGTTTATTGAGCGAAAACACCTAAAGCTCCACGAGGCTCCGGCAGGGGATGGTGGCGAACCCCGCTGTACTCTTTCACCACAACTTTCTCTCACTCTTACTTCCTGTTTCTGTTGTGCCTGTAATTCAAAGAGTCAGCCTTGTCACACTCTGTGTCACGCTGAATATCCCCGAGAACTACGTTAAGGGTACATGTGTCTGTGGAGTGCTCAGCCACTTGCACGTTAATTTCACGAGCAGGCTGTTCCGTTGATCAGATCAACTGGAACCCTCGATGTCGTAAGCGACAGAGTGCCAACAACAACAACAACAACAACATGCTGAATGAAGAAAAGACACAAGCAGGAAAGTATGTACAAGAAATGTCTAACTTCATAAAATGTTTATCCAAGTTTATTTGCCTCAAGTTATGTCATACTGATGATTCCAGAAAAGGATGAAATAGCACTATACGTGGCTACCAACATCTAGAAACTTTGAGGTCTTTAGAATGTGTAAAAAAAATTTTAAATGTGTAAATTCTGTATACTCTCTTTACTCTTTGACGTAAATGTCAGACTTTGAAATCCACTACAACTTAGCTAAATCTAGAAGGGATTGTCTCCCTAATCATAGCTGGCCACAAGGGGCACACCACATTTGTTATACAGGATCAGTATAGAGCAAGAAATAACTGGAATGAAGTGGCTTGATCAGAGCAAAGAAGGTTCAACATCTTTCCGATTAAAGAAAGCAAAATACTCAAAACTTCATAAGAAAATAAACAGTGAAAAGATGCTGAACTATAGATCAGTTTAACCAGATTCAACATAATTAAACTGATGGTGATATTAATATGTACATGCGTCACTATGCTATAGGGTTGGCCAAAAGTCACCCAACAGTAAATCAAAATTCCAGAAATACTTAATATTCAATTTTATTTATTCATTCTAATTATGAATGTTTAATAATTGAATGATGTGAGTTAAAATCACCTTTCTTTTTCTTTTTTTTTTCAACATTTGTCTATTTATTAGCAAAGTCTCATATAAAATGATATTTCCTTCTAATCTTGGAATTATTCTATCAGCCTCTTTTGCTGAACTGCTAAGTTACAGGGATGCAAACACACCAACATCGGTTGTCAAGCGATGGTGGGGAGGACACATACACATACACACACACACATATATATATATATATATATATATATATATGCGATGGGCTTCTTTCAGTTTCCATCTACCAAATCCACTCACAAGACTTTGGTCAGCCTGAAGCTATAGTAGAAGACACTTGCCCAAAGGTGCCACACAGTGGGACTGAACCCAGAACCATGTGGTTGGGAAGCAAGCTTCTTACCACACAGCCAGCAACTGAAACAGGCTCTCTCAAAGAATGCTATTGGAAACCTATGCAAGTGAACATTGAAAAACGAAATAGGAATTCTGAATGAAGTATCGATAACACTAGTTATTAAACATGAAACGGAAATGGGGTGGGGTTCATCAGGATAAAATAGTAATGAAAGGGCTTTACAGATTTAAAATAGTTGAGAACCATTACTCCATGTAAAACAGTGAAATGCAATCTCTCAAACTTTTTTCCAATATCTACCCAGCCTTCTCTCACACACACACACACACACACACACACACACACATGCTCAAAGTTTTAATCATTTAGAGCACCAAATGAATTGAGGTGGGGTGCCAAATTACGTTAACTCCATGCAGTGTCTTCATTCAACACATTCAACATGACAAATAACTTCCTGCGAGATAACAAGACTCTAATAGTCAGACAGCATTCTATCTGAAGCAAAGTGATGTGTTTGAAAGAAAAAAAAAAAAAAACACAGAATTGAAGA
>NC_068989.1:10261650-10306658 GCF_001194135.2 Octopus bimaculoides
AAAAAAAAAAAAAAAAAACACAGAATTGAAGAGACAGCAATGATTGAATGAAAACAATGACAGCGACCATCTGATGACAGAAGAACTGCAAGTGACGGTTCTTAACATCACATTGACAGCTGATAACAATGTAGCTCAGTGGTAAGATTTCAGGCTCCAGTAAGATAGAAGCTTTAAATATTTTATTAGTCATTGACATTCTCTCTCTCTCTCTCTCTCTCTCTCTCTCTCTCTCTCTTGTTAACCCTCTGTTAAGCTTGAGAGCTGATAACACAGTACAATGTATTTACTACAATATTAATCTATCCTCAGGAGGCGCAATGGCCCAGTGGTTAGGGCAGCGGACTCGCGGTCATAGGATCGCAGTTTCGATTCTCAGACCGGGCATTGTCCTCTCAATGATTAACCGGAGATGATTTTTTAAAATGAGAATATCTGAAATAAACTTGACTGCTCTCACAAATGAGAATACTAAAAATGAACCTGACCACTCAAAAATTAAGTAAAAAAAAAAACAGAAAAATAATCCAGAATCCTTGTTTGGTACCGGATCGATCCCAAAATCTAATCAATTCATGCCAGTCACGAGGCCAAACATCCCTGAAAGTTTCATCCGAATCCATCCAGCAGTTCTTGAGATATCTTGTCCACAGACAAACAAACAAACAAACATGACTGAAAACAATATCTCTGCCTTTGCTAAGGCAGAGGTAATAAGTAAGTTTGACACAAAATGTATATAATAATTAGAATAAAATACCTATAATCTAAATATCAAATAGTATCAAACTGCCCTCAGTGTGTGTTTGTCTTGTAAATATATCCAAGTCAGTAAGTCTGTGAGCAAAGTGATTATTAAAATCTGAAAGACCAACACAAAAATATAAAAGGTCTATAATAACTGTAGTTAACCTATCAAAAATGGCTTCACCAGACAGTTCTCAAGGAGACATCAGTGCATAGCTTCACTGTGTACATCTATGCAGCAAGAATGATTTCAATTGTATCTGACATGTAAATAGCTTCCAGTGTGTGTACGAAGTTAAATATATATATATATATATATATATATATATATATATATAGGAGTATATACATACACACATATATATATATATATATATATATATATATGTAAGGAAATTTGCTACAATCTTATGTTTGAAATGCTTAACTCTTTTGATAAGCAACTCACCAGAGACCATTTCTGGTTCTGCAAGGCAAAACTGCCAATGTTTAAAGTCTTCTTATCTGAATTAAAAGTTTCTTCCATATAATCTCATATCAGTACTTTGTTTCAAACATGGCATAATTATTTCAAAAATGTTATCCTATTCAATCACTGGAAATTCTAGTTATTTTCAAAATGAATTGAAACGCACAAACAATGTACTGCTGTTAGTTATCATCAAAGAGTTAAAGCTAAAATAAAGAATTATTCTAAAATGCTCAATGTGAAGTTACACTCAAAGTCTCATCTATAAATTCAACCAAAGAACAGTGAAAATACTCTCTCTCTCTCTCTCACACACACACACACATAATCTTTCTTTTCTTTTTTACTTGCTGGATCTTGAAGATAGCTTATCACTGACTTCATACTCTTATGGGATACAGTTTGAGATATCTGCATGCGCAGCAACTCTATTTCAAACATGAGGGCACTACTGCAATTGTGGGCCTCACATAGACTCTGTAGAGTATCCAATAATTGTTGAGGGCTGAAGAGAATGACCAGTCACTGGAATATGATGCTAGTGATGTTAAGGAATATGCTTTCATCAGGAGAGATCCTCTGTGATAGTGGGTGAGACCCAACAAGAAGTGATTGTCAGGGATTCTAGTCGCATGCTCTAAGCCTAAAACTTCCACTGTAATACTTGATTGGAAGAGAGATGGATACAGAGAACAAGTATCACTGCAAATGGAAGATTATCCACAAATTCACAGAAACAGAAGAAGGATAGGACACAGCATTATATGTGAACTATTAGTGACTGAACAAAAACACTGTGTTCATAAGTAATTTGACATCAAACATCATAAAATACACTAATGCTTTATAGTAACTTTAACTCTTCCCTGTCCATATTTCTGATGAAATACACTGCTTGCCTATGTGTCTCAATATTAGTTTTGTTTAACCCCTTGCCTGCCATGAGCCCCATTTGGGGATCTGCTAAAAACAGTCTCACTGTCAGTTGTTCATTGTATTTGAAGTGAATTGCTTATCTACATTGCATCTGCAGAGGTGTGTTTAACAATATTTAGTTGTTAAAGTTTGTCATTATTAGCTCTGGCTAATTCTAGAGGACATTTTGTTTCATAAATCGCAATTTATGAACAACAAAAGTATTGACTGCTTTGAAAACTTTTTTTTTCTTTTTCTTTTTTGCATTTCCTATCTATATCATTCATTGAGATTTCATACACATTCGCATTTGATACTATAGTTTGAAAAAAAAACTAAACTGCTTATTATTGCAATTGACTAGAAAAGGGTAGATATGCTTTTTTTTTCAGCGATCCCCATTTGGGACTTTTCGAAAAATTTATTATAATTTCCAAAATAATTCACATATGAAGAAAATTTAAATACTATATATTCTTTTCTACTCGAGGCACAAGGCCAGAAATTTTGGGGAAGGGGGCCAGTCGATTAGATCGGCCCCAGTATGTAACTGATACTTAATTTATCAACCCCGAAAGGATGAAAGGCAAAGTCAACCTCAGCAGAATTTGAACTCAGAACGCAAAGACAGACAAAATACCGCTAAGCATTTCACCTGGCATGCTACTGTTTCTGCCAACCCGCTGCCTTTTAAACTCTATATATTATTTTAACTCCTAACACACCTGGCCAGAGCCAAAAAAATATGAATAAAAAAATTTGGGGGTTAATGGGTTAACTTTAGCATTTAGTTGTTTTGTTTTTGTTTTCTGTTGTTGTTTTTTCATATACCTACTAGAATTGGGATAGATAGGATAGAGTTTCCATCCAAGCATGGTATTGTGAGAGCAATGCTCTGGTATATAAAGTGAATTTGTACTTTAGATATTGTTACTAAGGTTACGTTTCATTCAGAAAGAAACTACACAAAATTGAAATGGAGATAAAAATTTCCTAATCATTTCATAATTTTATGACAGAAATTATTTTAAAAGAAAAATAAAATAAACTGTTTAAATTTATTTTATAAATATTTTTCCTTACATGTTTGTGCTGTGTGTGCATGTATGTATGTGCATGTGTGTGCAGTAAGTGTGTATGTATGACTACGTGAGTGCACTATATATATCTTAATGTGCATACAGTGTGTGAAAACCAGCATATAGGTGCATGTATGTGCATATACATGTCTATGCATGTCTATGTATATACATATGATTGTGTGTGTGTATGCACACAAGTATATGTGTGTGACTATGTGAGTTCATTATATACTTGTGTGTGCATACAAAGTGTCAGAACGTGCATGTATGTGCATATGCATGTCTGAGTATACACAAGGTTGTGTGTGTGTGTGTGTGTGTGCACATGCAGTGAGTGTGCGTGTGCACATGCAGTGATTGTTTGTTTGTGTGTGTGTGTGTGCGTGTGTGTGTGTGTGTTTATGACTAGGTGAGTGCACTATATATCTGTGTGTGCATGCAGTGTCAGAACCGGCATATAAGTGCATGTGTGTACATATGCATCTATACATCTCTATGCATGTCTATGAGTATACATAAGGTTGTGTGTGTGTGTGTGTGTGTGTGTGTGTGTATGAGTGCGGCGTGTTGTAAAAACATGAATATTCGTTAAAAAGAAAAGAAAAGCAATACCGCCAAACCTAGACGTAAAATGAGCATAGATATGTATATCCGAATATTTATAATTATCACTCAGAAGGGGACATCTCTATGTTGAATGTATTAATTTCATTTTGGTAGTTATACTATTGTACAGAGAAAAACATCTGAGTGATTGCCAGCTTCCCCATCTAAAATTTCAAAAGTGCTTTTTAACACATAAAAACACTGTTCTCTTCCTTTTTAACTCAATTCTCAACAATCTATTGGTATTAATAATGCAGTAGAAATTACAGCAGAAAGCTTTCACACAGGCTCACCCAAGTTTTCGTTACAATGTTGGAATTGTAAGAGAAGAAACTGTAAAATTGTAAATAAGAGCAGAGCTGGTGAGGGAAAGAAGTGGTGGGAGGTAAGAGAAGACATAGTGAAAGAAGGGGGAAGGAGGAGGAGGTCTGAGATATGAAAGAGATAGGTGAAAAATGATAAGAGTGATGGGTAAAAGAGACTGAAAAAGAGTTGGGGCAGGGTTGAATGTCGGAGAGCGATTAAAAGCAGGGAAGAGAGTGAAAGTGCGGCAGGGCTGGGGAGAAAAGAGTAGGAGTAGGAGTAAAAGAAGAGACCATGAGAGAGGGGGTTAAGAAGCAAACAAGCCAAGCAGTGAAGAGAGTGATGGCTCTATCTTAAATTTTAAAAGCAAACAAATGTTTTGAGAAATGAGTTTCAGAGAAATAATCTCATTAAATTTCGAGAAAAGAACTTTTCATAATTCATAGAATATATTGCTTGACAACATAATTTTGAAATTGCCCCTAACCCTGTGGTTTGTTTGTTAGTTTGGTAAGCTTCAATTCCGTGTTTGGCAAAAATGAATTTACATTTTCTATAAAGTGTTTTTGAAACAAAGTTTATGCATTTAATGAGTCTCTGTACAGTCGCTCAACCTGCTAGAAATAGCAACTGAATCTCCTTCAAATTACATCTTACTTTTTTTGTTTTTATTTTTACTCTTTTACTTGTTTCAGTCATTTGACTGCGGCCATGCTGGAGCACCACCTTTAGTCGAGCAAATCGACCCCAGGACTTATTCTTTGTAAGCCTAGTACTTATTCTATCGGTCTCTTTTGCCGAACCGCTAAGTTACGGGGACGTAAACACACCAGCATCGGTTGTCAAGCAATGCTGGGGGGACAAACACAGACACACAAACATAAACACAGACACACAAACATACTCACACACACACATATATATACACATATACGACGGGCTTCTTTCAGTTTCCTTCTACCAAATCCACTCACAAGGCTTTGGGTCGGCCTGAGGTTATAGTAGAAGACACTTGCCCAAGGTACCACGCATTGCGACTGAACCAAGAACCATGTGGTTGGTAAGCAAGCTACTTACCACACAGCCACTCTTACGCCTATTTAACTATTTTTTAACTGGGGTAAAACACAGAAATGGTGGGCTGACATTTTGACAATTTTATAACAAGTGTATTTCATATTCAAATATTATATTTGATGGCAATTTTTCTCTTTAAAAAATGTCTCCAAAAATTCACTCCAGATTGTATATATGCAATGTTGGGCATTCCATTAGCTTTAATGCAATAATAACTTTGTTTTCTAAACATGTACTGCTTAATTTAGGGAGCATCTAATATAGCCATGCATCTTTTATGCCTTCAAATTCTTCAAAATGATGTCCCAGCATGATCACAATCTAATGACTGAAACAAGTAAAAGTTATTTTAGTTTTTTTTTTTTGGGGGGGGGGGTCTACAACATTAAGTCAGACTAGGAAAAGTAGCAGAAAAAAGTTATTCTCAAACTAAAAACTTGGCCATAGATCTTACTCCATTAGTGGCACCCATGAAGCAGATAGGGAGTGGAGGGGTTAAATCAGACAAAGAATCCTTTTTTTTTCATATACAAAAAGGTCTTTTTCTCTCTCTATCCCTCTCTCCTGGGAATTCAATTATCAAGGCCAATTTAAGCAACAAAACTTCAAATTTTCGACACTCCAAAGATGCAATAATCACCTACAAGAACTAATACAATGTAGACACTACATAATTGCATAGAGTTCCAGAAATAACAGCCAAATTTCCCTCCAAACCACATCTTACTGTCTTCAAAGAAAAACAAAAAGACACTGAATTAAGAACTCTAGATAGATTATATGAAACGGAAATTACATAGGATGGTCATGTTTGGAACATACTGATCAAAATTTACTTGTGCCTAAATAACATCTACAACTAAGATACTATTTTAGCCAAGCCAACCTTTTCAGTAGCTAAATTCTGCTATATCTTGTGGTATTTATATCAGTTAACCAAACAGCATCTCTTCTTTTGATTTAAAGATTTGACTAGAGGCAGTTTTCACAATATCAATTGCTTTAAATTGACGCTATCAAGTCTAGATTTGCCAGGAAGACATATAAGAAGAGCAAACACAATAAATGTTATTTTTAAATCATGTCTTCAATGGGTTAAGATATAGTGGCCATCGCTGGTATTTATTGATGCTGTTAATTCCGTACTTAACAACTATGGCTTTAGACGCAAACATGGCTGTCAGGTAAAGAAATTCACTTAGTAACTAGATGGTTCTAGGTTCAGTCCCTTTCGGTGGTACTTTGGGAAAGTGTCTTCTACTGCAGCTCCAGATCACCCAGTGTCTTATGAGTGAAACTGGTAGACAGAAACTATGTGGAAACCCAGTATGTGTGTTTGTGTGTGTCCCACCTACTAATTGACAAGTGTTGTTGATTTGTTTACTTCATCCTCATAATTTAGCAATTTAGCAAAAGAATCTAATAGAATAAGCACTGATTTTAAAAATAAGTATTGGGTCAGTTTGTTTGACTAGAACTATTCAAGATGGCACCCCAGCATGGCCACAGTCAAATGACTAAAATAAGTAAAAATTTAAAGGCTGCAAAAAAAGTAAGCAGAAAATTAAGGCGGTGAACTAGCAGAAATGTTAGCACGCCAGGTGAAATACTTAGCGGTATTTCGTCTGCCACTACGTTCTGAGTTCAAATTCCACCGAGGTCGACTTTGCCTTTCACCCTTTCAGGGTCGATAAATAAAGTAACAGTTACGCACTGGGGTCAATGTAATCGACTTAATCCCTTGTTTGTCCCCTCCATGTTTAGCCCCTTGTGGGCAGTAAAGAATAAGAAAATTAATACTTCAATCTATTGTAAGAGAGTCACGTTTAAGTGATGTATTATTTACACCTATACTAAAGTCATTTTTTGGGAGGGTTGCCTTTAACTCTTTAGCATTTAAACAGGCCAAATCCAGCCAAAATATTCTACCTGTTTTATGTTCAAACCAACCAGATCGGTTCTCTCACACCAAGCTTGCAATGTCATTCTAAGCATATACAAGCACGTTATCAAAATCTCAAAGGCATGGCATAATGACCAATTAATTCAAAACAATGCTAATAGATAAGAATTATAATACAATTTAATGTGAATTAATGTGAAGGTGCATGGCTCAGTGGTTAAAGCATCGAGCTTACAATCGTGAGGTAGTGAGTTCAATTCCCGGACCAGGATGTGTGTTGTGTTCTTGAGCAAGACACTTTATTTCACATTGCTCCAGTTCACTCAGCTGTAGAATGCATTGCAACGTCCCTGGTGCCAAGTTGTATCGGCATTTGCCTTTCCCTTGGATAACATCGGTGGTGTGGAAAGGAGTGGCTGGTACGCATGGGCGACTGCTTGTCTTCCATAAAACAACTTGCCTGGACTTGTGCCTTGGAGGGGAACTTTCTAGGTTCAATCCCATTATTTAGGTGCATAACTGAAGGGGGTCTTTACTTTACTTATTGTGAATGCTAACCTTCTTGTTGCATACAAAATTCCAAATACTATTGGCTGATTTGGAAATTACTACAAATGAGCTATAATACTTGGCATTTTTATCTATTTATATACTTTGTCACACAATATTCTCATTATGTACTATTTCCTCATTTGACATATCCGATTAGCAAGAGAAAGAGTAGTGACTACCATTATAGTCACACTGCTTACACTCACATTTTTTTCATGTTTCCCTGCTTATAGTCATGCTCCACTTAGAGCAAGCGTTCTTGAAATCTCTCTTTCTCTCTTACCCCTGCCCCCTCTCAAGAAGGTAAGGTCTTTATATCTATTTTCCTTGATAGCATTAAGGGAGCAATAGGGTTTGAAAATGTATACATTACATAAACAACATTATATAATGTATACATTCTATAAACCCTATCCCTCTGGGGCAAGTGAGATCGAAACTGAACCAAATTTGATGACTGGCACCCGTGCCAGTGGAGCACTAACAGCACCATCTGAGCAGGATCACACCCAGAGCAGTGGTCTCACTCCCATGCTGGTGGCACATAAAAAGCACCATTGAGCACAATCGTTTCCAGCTTCGCCTTACTGGCACTTGTGCCGGTGGCATGTGAACAAAACATTGGACTGACTCCTGTGCAGGTGGCACATAAAAAACACCATTTGAGCATGGCCGTTGCCAGTACCGCCGGACTGGCCCTCGTGCTGGTGGCACGTAAAAAGCACCCACTACACTCTCAGAGTGGTTGGCGTTAGGAAGGACATCCAGCTGTAGAAACTCTGCCAAATCAGATTGGAGTCTGGTGTAGCCATCTGCTTCGCCAGTTCCCAATCAAATCATCCAACCCATGCTAGCATGGAAAGCAGACGTTAAATGATAATGATGAATGCTATACATTATATAAACAACATTATATAATGTATACATTCTATAAACATATGTATACATTATATAAACACTCTTTTTACTTACTACACACCGCTCAACAATGAAGAATGGCAGGCTGAAACAAATATAACAATATACCTTGCCAAGGTACATAAAATGGCTACAATTGTCTTGAATCTATCATGTCATTCAATGATGGTCAATTCTTTAACAAAACACATCTATTTGCACCAATTAGTTTAAATTACTAACTGAGGTAGGTAAGAATTACACACTCACCCTTTAGTTAAACCTTTGGAGACAAAAACTATTGATGCTTCTCAACTAAAGAAGGCAGAACCATTTTTATGACATATAAAAAGAATAAGGGTGTTATTATTACAAAAAAAAATTCTGCTAAAAATTTATAAATACCAACAGCTGTGCTTTCTTTCAAATAGACATGACAGGCTGACATTTTGGCACAAGTGTATTTCATATTCAAGTACTATATTTGATGGCATATAAAATGCAATCTTTTCCTTAAAAAGTGTCTCAAAAAATCACCCCAGATTATATATGCAAAGTTGGGCTTCCCATAAGCTTTAATACACTAAGAACTTTGTTTTCTAAATATGTACTGTTTAAATTAGGGAGCATCTAATATGCCCATACATCTTTTATGCTATCAAATACAGTATATCATCATTATGTTTATTGCCTACCATACCAGTCATTTTAAGGACCATTTCTTAAGTATCTTCTATCTTTAACTTGTATCAGTCATTGCACCGTGGTCATGCTGGGGCACTGCCTTGAACTGGTTTTTTTTTTTTTTTTAAAGTCTGGTACTTATTCTTACAGCCTCCTCTGCTGAACTACTAGGCTACGAGGATGTAAACAAACCAACACTGGTTATCAAGCAGTGGGGGAACAAACACACACAGATATATACAAATACACACACACACACATATATATGTGTGGATGATGATGATGATATATATTTATTTATATGACCGGAAACTTTGGTGATTTGCATGCCATTGTCATGTAACTGGCACCCATGCCGGCGGCACATAAAAGTACCTGTGCCAGTGGCACATAAAAAGCACCTATTACACTCTAGGAGTGGTTGGCATTAGGAAGGGCATCCAGCCATAGAAACCATGGCAAATCAAACTGGAACTTGGTGCAGCTCTCTGGTTTACCAGTTCCAATCAAACAATCTAACCCATGCCAGCATGGAAAGCGGACACTAAATGATGGAGTTTCCACACGGTTTCCATCAACCAAACTCACTCAAAAGACATTGGGCAACTTGGGGTTATAGTAGAAGACACTTGCCCAATATACCACACAGTGGAACTGAACCCAAAACTGCATGATTACAAAGTGAGCTTCTTAACCACATAGCCGTGCCTACACCATGCCATAACAACATCCAATTCTATCCATTCCATCAGGAATGGTTAACTTTTGTGCTAATTCTAGAGGCATTATCAAATCGTGTAAAATGTGATAAAAGAGGATTCTTTTGACTTGTGTGAATAAAAGATATTAAAAAAAAACACTAATATTAAAATAGTTATAGCAAGAGACACAGCAATGCAATATTTATTTCCTTTCCCAGTTAGATTCTGTGGTAAATTTAATCAAATACAGAATAATTCATTTGAAAAGACAATGAAGAATATGATAGAAAAAAAAAAAAATATTATTTACAACAACAAACTAGCCAAGAAGATCTCCTCCACCACCGCAACCCACCCTTTCAAAAAAAGAAAAAAAACTAATAGTCTTTCAATTAAAATAAGCACAAAGAAAGAAGGAAATTGCAGACGACAACCATTATCTCAAATACTGAATTGGAAGAATTAGAACAATGAATATATAAGAACCGTGCTCAAAATTACTGCAACCCAGGTCATATTATTATTATTATTATTATTATTATTATCATCATTATTATTGTTATTTTAATATTTATTTATTTTTTTAGAATTAACTCGACATTGGTTCTGAATTCCAATTTTCAGTTTGACAATAAATAGCAGCATAAGAGAAGTAAATATCAATGTAAAAGATAGTTAAATAAACAAAAATAATGAAATTAAAAAAAAAAAATTAAATTAAATTACAAAAAAACAAAAAAAAAATCTGCTATTGTTTATCACAAGAGAAACAGAGCGAATAAGAAATCATCCAGAAGGTATTACATAATGTACAATAGTAACAGTACTTCAACTAAAATATTGGTTATGAATAATAAATAATCATGAAACTAAAATGTATTATCAAAGAAATGAAGACCTATGCCTATATTTGGACATGTTTTGTTGTTGTTGCTTTTGAATAGTTTTCTTGAATAATTCATAGCGTTGTTAATCTACAATGGTGATACAATGAACATAAATAGTTCTCTTCACTGGTTCCAATAAGGAGAAAATTGCTTTTGACTGTTGAGTATCGTGAGACATCTGTACTTAGACTTAGAAGTATTGGTTCTAGTAAGCAGCATCTCAGTAATTAATACAGCATATGTTGCAGCTAATTTTGTAAATAGCATTCTGGTAGAGAATACTGGTTTTCTTTTTCAGTAAGAATCATATATAAAATTCAAAGAGATGTTTTCATATTTGATGCAATAAGTTCCAAACGATATTTCTAAAACACACCTCGTTAACCTATGTAGCCCAGTGCACCATACTGATGAACCAGTCAAGGTATTCAATATAGGCTGAATACAAATTGCTGATTTGCTTATCCAATTGTATGTGAAGCTTACACTTGTTATACAGAAAATAGGGAGCCTTTGTCTGATACAGTAAAGTGCAAACAATGCTTGCAGAGCAAAGAAAACAAATTCAATAATCGCATATGTGGCATGTGTGAGGCTAGGGGGGGCATGCATGAGCGTGTATGTGACGTGCGATTGTGTGCATGTACATGTGAGTGTGTGTATGTGTGTATCTGTCTGTCTGCTTGTGTCTTTAAGGTTTCATTTCCTCTCACTTGTCATATATAATGAATTTCATTGAACAATTACTATAAAATATGTTACAGAATCAATCAGTGTGCAATATTCATACTAAAAATGTTTCGTAAATAAAAATTAAGAAATATAATAAAATGAAATAAAAATTACATATTACAGTATAAATTGCTCTCGTTATTATCTCATTAGTTTCATTACTAGACCAAATTTGTTGTCTATGACTTCATTCATCCCATCTACTGCAACCAACACGTTCTTTGATCTTAACATTAAATTATTTACGATATGAACCTCAATTCACATTTGCTGAATAGTATCATTCTACCAAAGTGTTGACTCTTGTAAACATCACTTGAGTTTTTTTTTTCTTTTTTTTTTTCTTTTTTTTGCTGTTTGTTTTTTTGTTGCCATCATCAAAAGGCTTTTATTTTTGCCTATTTTGAATAAAAACTATACAGTAATTGTGCCGACTTAATTCATTCACATCACATTATACCACATAACTTCATGATTGCCAAAAGAAGTTCAAAGAACAAAGAATAACTAAACAAATTGACAACCACGAATGAAAAATAAGGAAAACGAAAACTAAAAGAGATCTCGTTTCATTAAAAATACTATCAAAAGAAAATATTATTAAGGAACATTTCTGGATATACAAAGAGCGAGGGAAGAATATCTGAAGAGCATTTAAGTTTAATGAGGCAAAGACCATTTACTGAGCTTTGACATAGACACCTACTAAAATAGGTGTCTTCTGTCAATTCACACTTTTCCACTTAGAAAGGGAATTTTAAAAATGGTGTTTTTAGACAAAAAGAAATGTGAAATTTTGAGATGTAGTTACTTAAGTGCATGTATAAAATATTTTGGGGAAAAAATGTTCAAATAACTTATTTTAGAACTTTCACTTCATGTGGAAGAATAAAAAGCTTACACTGATAAAACGAAAAACAAAAATCAAGTTCAAAGTGTGTTTGAAAATTTATCATTTGTTATAGGTGTTCCATTTTTGGTGATTTTTTTTTTTTAATGCATTTGGATATTCTGCTGAACTTTGTCAGGTTAATAAGAACTGACACTAAAATCTACTTTTAAGATTTTCCATTGCCTCAGGAAAATACCTAAGCATTTCTCAGCGTTTCCTTTTCATAACATTGTGCAACCCTTGACATTCGGAAGAAAGTTTGTAAAAGAATTCTTATGTCTCAACCTATTAAGGTTATCATTTGAATGGGCTAAAGCAGCACTTCTTAAACCATGGGTCATGAAGTGAAATGCTGGGGTCATGAAAATTGAATTCAAATACTTGAATTTCAGTTTATATGTTATTTCACAAACACACATTTAATACCTGGGATCACAAAAAAATGGAGTTTTTCACCAGAAAAACGGTGTTATGAATGAAAGAAGTTTAAGAAGTGCTGGACTAAAGCAACAGGCAAATTAACCCGCTTCAGAACAAAAAGGATGTACCTATGCCTTCAAACTATTTTAACAGATGTACAATAATTTCCAAAATTTAAAGTTTCCACTTGTCAAGTTACCATGTTTCCTCTTTTACATTTCTATAAAAATAAAAACTCGCAACCTCAAAACTACATATGTAAAGATTTAAAACAAAAAAGAAAATGTAAGTATGATCAGCTTAAGATTGCCAATACACAATAGTAGCAATAGAGCTAAAATGTTGAACTAGAAACTGAAAGGTCTGAATCCTGTCATCAACATCCCTATCTTCTTTCCACGGGGTAGCCTTACATCTCCTCAATAGCAAGACACCTGCGCTTGTCTTTCCATTACACTTTAGCATAGAACATCACTGCCTCCTCCCCTTCTCAAATACTCTCTGCCCATTTAATCAAGGAAGCTTTTCCCCCCTTTTTCCTTTTGCCCCTTTTCCTTTTTTTCTTTTTCTTTCTTCCTGTTCTTCTCTTATCTTGCAAGTTACTTGGTAACCTCATTAATACTAGTTGTAAAAAAAAAAAAAAACCAGTACACCATATAAAGTAGGCGACATTAGAAAGGGTATCCAGTCATAGAAACCATGCCAAAACTGTCAAACCATCCAAACTATGCCAGCATGGAAAACAGACATTAAATGATGATGATGATGATGAAGAAGAAGAAGATATTACACTGCCATAATTGGATTGTCAATATTAAAAGGGGGTTCCTACTCAATTTTTTTCAGAATCCTTACACCAACACAAACATGAAATTCGTAAAAATGTACAATACCAACAAGTTAATCTAGAAGCCTATTTGTCTGCATCAGTCTTATAAATGCTTCATGCTCTCTATCTATCTATCTATCGCTATCTCTCAAGAATAAAAAACCACTACTGTTCAGAACATAAAAGGATAAAATTATTGATAACATGTTGTAATCATGAGTCACATTTTTTTTAGCGCTAATAAGGGAGAACGCTTTATTCAAAAGACAGTTGTTTGATAAAAAAACAATGCACTGGAGGGGACAAAATAAAACAGAAACAAACAATCTAAAGGGCTGGCATTATTTAATAAATAAAAACAACCCCCATTAAATAAAACTGCAAACTTAATGTATTCAAGAATTCTTTCACAAGCAAATTACAAACATTTCCTAATTTAAGTGAAAACAGACAGCAGGACAATAATTTTGGGGCTAATCAATCACAAACAAGCTGCGCACGTGTTTTCATTTTCTTGGCATTGGTTCGGCTGCAAGGTATATAAAGAACTTTGTCCAAGAGAATGTAATGCCTGCAGCAACATATGACTTTCATGACCCATGAAACAAAAACAGGATAATCATTAAAGTCATTATGCATGCAACTGTAAATGTGAAAATGACAAACAGAGTGAGAAGGAAGCGACAGTAGACGCTTAACATTTACTTAATTCAGGGCTTTATGTCTCTAAGCTAAAATACTGCCAGAGTCAACATTGCTTTCCATCCATTCTAGTTGACAAAATAGCTGCAGTAAAGTAAAATAAAAAAAAATATTCATATAAATTGCTTTTTTTCTTCTTTCTTTTTTTTGCAGTTTTTCCCTTTTTTTGTTTGTTTTTTGTTAGGGTTTTTCGGGGTTTTTTCTGTTTTTTGGGGTTTTTGGGGTTTTTTTGTCTTTTATTGTTGCTTTTGTTTTGGGGGGGGCTTGTTTTTTGTTTTTTTTGGAGGGGGGGGGGCTTGTTTTTTTTTTGTTTGTTTGTTTGTTTTTTTGCTATCCTCCCCATCCTCTGGATTTAAACTTTAAAAACATCTCATTTTACAAGATTGCTAAAACCGATTTACTTCTTATTTCAATTTGTAAATAAATTTTCCTTGAATTTTCAAAAATAAAAGAGATAGAACATTAAAATGTGCAGGTGATGACTCACATACCTGGAGTTTTTCACAGTAATTTCTGGAATGCACAAATGAACAGCTAAATCTAGTCAAAACAGACCAACAGAACATCACCTGCAAACCAACAGAGACAACTCTCATGTCTCCAAGCTGCACCCATTATGCAATCTGCTAATAATGTGACACAGCATGTGGTACATAATAAAATTACTGAGATTCAATTTGACTTAGTTCCAAGAACAAGATATATATCTTATACTTCTTGTGATAGGCTGTGGTGACAAACCACAATTTACCATGCAGTAGTCACATTTTCCAAGTTGTTGTTGCTGCTACTGCTGGTGGTGATGTCTGTGGGAAACTAAGTCAGATCCATTCATGTAGATCTATGTGTGAAGTTGGTTGACTAGTTATGGTTAATGTGACTTATACTAAGGGCATGTTCACCAAAATTTTAGATCTACAAAACGTGTTGTCCCTAAGTAGTTCACTGGATGATTTCACTGTTATGTTGAGCAGATCAGTACTTGTTACATCTTGTTTGTTTTTCTTTTTATCATTAGTAGTGAAGGTCTTGAAATATAATAAAAATTCTTCAGTGTAACAATGTTGATTGCCTGTGAAAAGATATTAGCAGGATGAGGATTAGTGATTCTCAAACGTTTTAATATCCAGACCAGACCCAAAACCTGGATCTTTTTAGTGGATTATAATCTAAAAAAGGTAAAAAAACAAATCATTTAATGTAAAATTATTATATTTATAAAAGGAAGATCATCAAGGGCGTAGGCGTAGGAGTAGCTGTGTGATAAGTAGCTTGCTTACCAACCACATGGTTCCGGGTTCAGTCCCACTGCGTAGCACCTTGAGCAAGTGGCCTCAGGCCAACCAAATCCTTATGAGTGGATATGGTACACAGAAACTGAAAGAAGCCTGTCGTATATATGCATATATATATATGTATGTGCGTGTGTTTGTGTTTGTCCCCCCAACATCGCTTGACAACTGATGCTGATGTGTTTACATCCCCGTAACTTAGCGGTTCAGCAAAAGAGACTGATAGAATAAATACTAGGCTTACAAAGAATAAGTTCTTGGGTCGATTTGCTCGACTAAAGGCGGTGCTCCAGCATGGTCACAGTCAAATGACTGAAACAAGTAAAGAGTAAGGGCCACCGGAAGGATGCTTGAGGGCCACATGGACCCTGAGACCGATAGTTGAAACCACTGATCAAAGATAAATGCATTAAAGGAGTAAAACTACTTCAGAATAAGATGCTAAACTGTCTGGATTGGTTGACATTATAAACCATCCATTTTGTTGATGAGTTGCAATTTTGAAATAAAAAATTCTGAAAGCATCAATGCATTCATTCATAATCACAGTATTGCAATCTCAAAGACTCTCAATGTTTAAGGTAATAAAAACAATGAAAACGAGTAATGGTGAAACATTTGTAGGTCATTAAATACATTGGATAAATGAGAAATATCCTTCTCCACTAAAAAGTCTTCCTAAGGAATTCTACTGGCTAATCCTTTCAGAAGACAACATTTGGAGTTTATTTGGATTTTTTCAATCTGACCAGCTTAGGTTCATCTCAAAAAGAAATTAACAGACCAATCTATTTTGCATAATTCAAATCTGCTAATTTTATACCAAAATAATCAGACATCTTTGATCAAAACATTATATTAAGTTTTTAGCATTTTAACTGGTCATATTTGGCCCAAATATTCAACTAGTTTTATATTAAATCTAACCATTTTATGTTAAAACTAGTTATTCTAAAATAAGTAATCACATCACTGAAATCTTGAAGCTATGAGATAATGTATGATTAATTCAAAATTACATTTGACAGTAACTTGAATACTAAAGGGTTAAGGGGGTTTTTGTTTGTTTGTTTTTTTACTTTTTATTTATTTATTTTTTTTTTTTTTTTTTTTTTTTTTTTTTTTTTTTTTTTTTTTTTTTTTTTTTAATTGTAACAATGTTGGTTAACTGATGCAGGATCTACAACAGGCAACAAACTGACTTCTCTAAAATAAAAAGTGTTATGTCTGAAATTATAACTTCCAGATTTAATCTCTCAAAAAGAATTCGTTTTACATAAACTTAGCATATGAATGGGAAGAATAAATGGAATTTTTTACGGCTGTGCTATCATGGGCACATCATTTATGTAAGTGGAAAAACTTCTAACAGGAATCCGAAATGGATTGCTGGCAGTTTGCCAAAAATTTATCCCCACAGCATAACCGCCACCATACTTTTCTTAAAATTTAATTAATTCAAAGAATTCGTTAATTTCTCAAAAATAATTCCTTGCACAATTATCAACCAGTTTTAGCAGACTAAAATATATAAAACTGTATTAATGTGCTTAACCTTTAAAGAGAAAGTCTCATAAATTTTGTGAAATTAGCTTTCGAATGCAAATTAATCCCAATTATTTCAGGAATGGTATTATTAAAAGAATAGTGTTAAGTTTTTGTATTTCTTTTACCACATTTTCTCCAATTATCTAATATACCTGAATGTAATAACATTAAAACCAGCCAAAAGCTGGCATAATTAGATGACTGAGCAAGGTTGGTCGGAGGCTCATGATTTAGTATGGTTGGTTGGACATTCAACCTGTTTGGCAACAATACATTTTGACACTGGAGGCATACACGCACACATACACACAGAAATGTAGACAAGCAGATAGAGAGAAAGAGGAAAAGAGAGACATTGAGACATTACACATACATAAAAACAGCTAGATGCTCATGCACATAGAGGGAGAGAGAGAGAGAGAGAGAGAGAGAGAGAGAGAGAGAGAGAGAGAGAGAAAGAGAGAGAGAGAGAGATCTGATGTCAAATATGTGAGCATTGAATCAGCAATACCAAATATTAAGTGGTACCAAAACAGCTGTGCCAAGACATCTCGTAGCCAAATACTGGAGCAGTCAAACAATCTCGCAAGTCCAACCAGTAGTCCACCTGGTTGTGAAGTTATGACAGTCAATGACAGTCTGCAAATCTTGGTCAACTGTCTCTTGCCGAGTTTTCTTTGGATATTCTTTTGATTCCAAAAGAAGGACCTTCTTCTTTATTTTTAACAATTTTGTTTCAAACAGGGCTTGAGGCCACAGTAGTGTAAGAGATTACAAAGAAAGAAACAAAGGATCCAACAAATTCAAAAGATATCGATTGACAGAGAGCTTAACTCTTTTGATACCAACCCGCCTGAAACCATCTCTATAGTACAAATGTCTTCTTTTCAAAAGTTCTGAATTAGAATCTTCCACGAAACCTTAGTTACAATTTATGTTCCTAACACTAGCTTAATGATAACTAAGTTATTTTACTAAGTTCTTTGTTATATTCGAAATGAAGTGAAAGAAACACAAAGCATCTCAATACAAATATGGTAACAAAAGGGTTTAAATATATAATAGAGAAACAATTCTTAACTCTTTCAATACCAAGCCACCTAAAACCACCTCTGGCTCTGTAGTACAAATGTCTTGCTTTCATAAGTTTTGGATTAAAATCTTCCACCAAACCTTAGTCACAATTGATGTTCCTCACACTAGTTTAATGATAACTAAGTTATTTTATTAAATTCTTTGTTATATTTAAAATTAATTGAAAGAAACTTAGAGCCTCTCAACAGAAATATGGTAACAAAAGGGTTAAAATATATAATAGAGAAACAATTCTTAACCCTTTCAATACCAAGCTGCCTAAAACCACCTCTGGCTCTGTAGCACAAATGTCTTGTTTTCATAAGTTTTGAATTAAAATCTCCCACCAAACCTTAGTCATAATTTATGTTCCTAACACTAGCTTAATGATAACTAAGTTATTTTACTAAATTCTTTGATATATTTAAAATGAAGTGAAAGAAACACAGAGCATCTCAACAGAAATATGGTAACAAAAGGGTTAAAGGGGCTGAATATTATAGATCAGAAGAGAACAAGATAATGGTAGCGAGTTTCAGAGAGCAGCAGGAAAGAAGCTATCAGAATGAAAGGACTTTTAACTAACAGGAAGCTCAACAGAGAAACAATGTGCCTGGGAAGAAAAGTGGATGACTCTTTTAAAGGTCTTGAAAGAAGGTACTAGACTGGAAAGTTCATCAGATCAATGACCATAGAAATACCTCTAGAAAAGACAAATTGAAGAAACATTCTGAGAATGAGCCTGTGACTCCAGCCTAGATTTTGAAAAAAGGGGCAGAAGACCCACCATGTTAACAACTCAATTCTGGATATGACTGAGCAAGAGAAGATACTCAGAGGAGGCCCCAACTCAAAGATGACAGATGTATTCAAAGCCAGGTCAAATGGTGGCCTTATAGAGGTACAAGAATACACTCAGGCTTCAGAAACTTACAAGCACAGAAGACAGATCCAACATTCTTGGCAGCTGACCTAGTTGTTGAGTTGAAAGATGGTAGGTAAGGCCTAACCTTCTGAAGTTGTGTTTGCATATCATTTTCAACACAAAACACTCCTTAGTTCTTTTACTACTTTACTCACATTTTGTTTTACTATTTTACTTTAATGTCTAAAACCTCATGGAGGTTTTTTCACCAAAACAATATCCATTTTCCCTTCCTGGATGCATTCAAAGATTTACAACCATACAGAAAATTGAAATTATTTAATTATATCATGATCAATTGGTGAGGAGCTATTGACACTTTCCCAAAGCGTGTAAAAGTTCTGATTATATTAATATATTTTAAATTGCATTAATACAACTCCCAAAATGTAACTGATACAAGGTAATGCCAAACCTGCATCAGAGTGCCAAGCTTGTTACAATATGCCAAGCCTGTTACTTACGTTAAGCCCGCTGGTGTGTAGTTTCAAGTACACTATAATGACACATCTACTGAATGGCTTACTAAAGTAGACCAAACTACAACAAGCAACGTTGATCTTATTCCAAGTTCTCAATAACTTAGAATGAGTATGTGCCTGATAAGCCCTGATTGTAATGAACTGGGATACCAAATACATATAAATTCTAACTTACTAAATTAACCAACTGGGAATAAGGTTTGAAGCTTAAAACTTTGAACATTTCCTTATATGTTATAATTCATAATATTCTATTACTAACACTTGGTTACGGTTTTGGTTAGTCAATCTAAACAATACATATTCACATAATACAAAGAATTAAAACTGAGAAATGCTTAAACCTTCCTAAAGCATTTCCCTTGCCACAGCTACCAAAGTTTTGAATCATAAACAAAATAGGTCAACAAGGGAGGTTTTACAAAGTCACTCAACCTGCTAGATATAGCAGTCAAATCACTTGTAAATCACAGTCTACCATGTAAAATACAGAATACACTAGACAATGTAGTCCTTTATATACAAACTGAGATGGTTACATCAGGGATGTTTTTTTTATCAGGGGTCTGTTTGATCAGGGCTGACATGAGCCTAAATAACAACAAAATATACTATTACATCAAAGTATATAGCAAAATAAGCATGTAACACATCCAGTTAACCCCCCACTGTGCCCTGACCTCCCAAACAGTGGTGTGGTGAAGTGTGTACAATACAATCTCATATCAAACTGAAGATATGACATCAGTCTCAGACACGTCTGACAGAAAGTATTAAACACTTGACTTTTTTTTCAGAGAAAGATTTATAGACAAAGAGAGACGACATAACACTCATGTCTTACTACATGGTACGAGTAATAATGTCAGAGAAAGTCATTCCAACTAGGAGTTGAAACTGTTGCAAACTCATCAGAAATGCGAGAAATTATACCGTTCATTCTTAGATATATTTCCTTCACTGAATGGCACTGATGATCCCTAAGGTGAAGGACTTCAGATCAAATACTAGTAAGTTAATCCAGTAGGAGGGGCCTCACATCAGTGATGGGGGAGCCAGTGCATATTAAAACCATCGAAGAATAGTAGGTGGAGAAGAAGGATGGAGAATTAATTCACAAAGTAATGAAGGCTGGTTTGTAAACGTGAATTACTTAATTCGGCTTAAATATCTTACCTGATAAAATCAAATTGAAAATAAACATTATCCTTTATTCTTTTATGTTAAATAAATAAAACCTGTATATCTTGAAATCATTATTGTGTAAATGTATGAAGAAATCAACATTACATGCTCAAAAGTTCATAGAGTATATGAGACTTCAAAAGTGCCAAGAATTGATTTAATAGCTTGTATATTTTTAGTATACCAATATCAAGTTCAGGCTTACCAAAGTAGTTGTCTGTTTTGTTTTTATTTTATTTTTTCTGTTTTTTTTTTTAAGGTGGAAGAGAAGTATGGTAGTATGTACAATGAGCTCCTAAGATGAGACTACAAGAAAACCCAGTTTACTGCCAAAGTTAACATCATTCATTTACTCTATCAAAACACTTGTGATAAAATATGTCAGTACTGTAAATACAAAATGCAAATAAATTTTTGAAAAAAATAACAGCCAAGCTTTATACACAAATTTGCCTTTGTAAATCTTGAATGAGAATATAGTTTTCTCACAAAGCAATTTGCAGCTCATTAATCGTGAAAAATGGACTCTTTGTATTTACAGGGAACATGAGGAGCAGGGAATGGGTATCTCCTGAAGTTAAATAAAGCTTTATTCAAAAACATAGCCTAAACCACTGCTTGAATAAATAGAAACCATAGTACACTTCAAATCAGCAGGAGTGAAACAAAACTAGAATTACAGGTATTTAACAGTCTTTTCCTTCAGTCATTTCCCCAAATCACTAATATTAGTGGTCAAAATGGGAGACCTCCAAAGGATCTCTGGCATATCATTACTTGACAAGAGGCATAGCTCAGAGGTTACGAAGTTTTCCCAGGTTGATCCACCACTTCTCCACATTGAGAGGTCACAGCTCCAGTACTATTAATATGTGATTAGAATGCTGCAAGACAGATTCTTTAAGCCAAGCCAATTAACAGGATCCCTAGAGGTAGACCAAGAATGAGATGCTTGGATAATATTCATAGTCTCAGATAATCACACTTGGGAATCCAGTTATAAAGTGTAATGACAGTTACTTCTGAGTGGACCCTATAGAGAAGGTGCCTAAGGGTTCTAGCCCCACAGAACTCCCAAGAATAGTGGAAGGAGAAGATAGGTGGATGGAACAGTCTTCTACACTGAAGCAAAATATTTGTGGCATTAGCAGCAGAGCAGAAGCTAATAATATCTGGCATGCCCGTGCCAGTGGTACATAAAAAGCACCATCTAAACGTGGTCAATGCCAGTGCCACCTGATTGGCTCCCATGCCCGTGGCATGTAAAAGGCACCCACTACACTCTTGGAGTGGTTGGCGTTAGGAAGAGTATCCAGCTGTAGAAACCTTGCCAGATCAGATTGGAGCCTGGTGCAGCTTACTGGCTTGCCAGTCCTCACTCAGATCGTCCAATCCATGCCAGCATGGAAAATGAACTTTAAACAATGATGATGATGATGATGATAATGATTACAAGACAGTTTTGTTTTCAGACTCAGTAGATTTCCCACCACCATTACCACCATTTTACTCCAGGACAATTATCTTATGACTGAATACTGTTCATTACCCATCAAAAAGATGATACATTTAAATGGACACCTGTTTATATTATATTTACTAATGAATTACAATTATTATTATTGAAATTATTATATTACAACTCCATTATTGCTTTGTTATGTTTATATATTGCCTTTAGCATCATTATTGTTCTAATATTTTTGTTATTACAGCAATATGGATGACAATCTGTTTTTCATTCTATCTGTATACAATGACAACACATACATCTGAATAACATTCAATGATTTATTCTTTTACATGTTTCAGTCATTTGACTGCAGCCATGATGGGGCACCACCTTCAAGGGTTTTAGTCGAAGAAATCGACCCTAGGATTATTCTTTGTAAGGCTAGTACTTATTCTATCAGTCCCTTTTGCTGAACTGCTAAGTTAGAGACATAAATACACTAGTAGAAAACACTTGCCCAAGGTGCCACACAGTGGGACTGAACCCAGAACCATGTAGTTGGGAAGCAAGCTTCTTACCACACAGCTACGCCCGATAACTTTTTATTGAAACATTTCAACTAAGAACTTCTACAATTAATTTTACCAAAATTTCAGTATTACTGAAGTAAGATATTTTACAACACATTATCCTTCTTACAACTTCTTAACAACCATTCAACTTGAATGGCCTCTTTTTTTTTTTTTTTTTTTAAGCATGACACCTAATTTTCACTCATGCAGACGATGACAGCTAATGTGACTTATACCCATGTGACCAAACTACAACAGCCAATGAATGACAAAGCCTGAACTGAAGGGCAGAAGTGATAGTCTACAGTATAACCTAAATTTACATTTATCAAGAATTACGAAGACAAAATAAATTAGGCGCAGGAGTGGCTGTGTGGTAAGTAGCTTGCTTACCAACTACATGGTTCAGAGTTCAGTCCCACTGCGTGGCACCTTGGGCAAGTGTCTTCTACTATAGCCTCGGGCCGACCAAAGCCTTGTGAGTGGATTTGGTAGACGGAAACTGAAAGAAGCCCGTCGTATATATACATATATATATATATATATATATATATATATATATATGTGTGTGTGTATATATATGTGTGTGTGTGTATATATGTTTGTGTGTCTGTATTTGTCCCCCCAACTTCGCTTGACAACCGATGCTGGTGAGTTTACGTCCCCATAACTTAGCGGTTCAGCAAAAAGAGACTGATAGAATAAGTACTAGGCTTACAACGAATAAGTCCTGGGGTCGATTTGCTCGACTAAAGGCGGTGCTCCAGCATGGCCGCAGTCAAATGACTGAAACAAGTTAAAGAGTAAAAGAATCTTTATTCCACCAATCCTGAATTTTTGCTTTTTGATAGAATTGAAACTTATTATTTTCTTTGTCAGAAACTAATAATGCCAAATTCATTCACTAAGTTCCTCAACCAAACACAAATTCTTTCTATTAGTTCCTATTTATTTATTTATTCATGCTGCAATTTGTGAACAATAGTACAGATGATAACAGGTTTCAAACAGGCTAATCATTGGTTTTACTGAATTTCTTTATAATAAGAATGGATTATCAGTGAAGCATTACAATGAAACTGAGAGAAAGATTAATAAATCTATAAACCACAATGACCAAATTGCTTAGACTTATGACAAAACAAATGACTGCTTTATAAGGAAACATACATCTGTAGTATGAAATTAGAATTTCCAAATTAACATATGAACAATCCTCACAGTGATGATTAGGTGAACTTATGCAAACTACCACAGCATTGCTACCACTGTCACTACCACCCTTGTTTTCCCATGTTTGATATGATCTCTTTTCCATTTCCTTCTTGTGCTTTGTTGTCCAAACACACCAACACCGCACATGTTTCACTACTCTTCCACATCACACTTCATACACAAGGTTTTGTTGCCAGTATAGGTCATGACTCTGAACTTTTTCCACCCCAGTTTTACTCTGGTTAACCTCTCCTTCATTGGACACTGAACTCGGCTTGCGAAGACCTGTTGGGGCAAATGAAATCAAAGTCGTGATGGCACCTGTACAAACTTCTACAGTTATCCAATGAGTAAAAAACACCAGTGATGCACAAACCTGAACTGTATCTCATCTAAGCTAATTTTCTTAATTCGTTAGTCATACTATAATGTCTTCTGTTATATTCATAACTTGACCCATTAGTTTGATGTTTCCCTTCTAAGATGTTTCTTCTCCTTTGCCCTTTGTAACAGTTAACAATGATACTGATATGCCAGTCACTAGGAGTGACTCTTTCCTGTATTTCTCCCTTAATTATGCCAGCAATTAACAGGTGTCCTGCTTCACCATTTTTCACTATCTCAACAACTATCTTTCATGGTCCAGTTGCATTCTCTGTCGTTATAACCTTAATAGCCATTTTAATCATATAGCTCCTTGGGGTAGTCCCACTCTCGGCTATGCATTCTCTTTATTCAGCAACCTCTCACTGTAATATTCTCATATCTCTTTCTTGAAGGTATCATTGAGCACATGTGATAACTACATACAAACTTTTCACCATTGAAATCCTGATTCACACTGATATTCCGCTTTCGAATTCAGAACATTGGAACATTCTGATTCTCACATTACAGAACACTGACAATCACTTATTTTCTACTTCTCTCTTTCTCTCTCTCTCTCTCCCCTCACCCCCTATGTACCATGCCTATAGACATCAACAATCATGGGCCTCCATGCCAAAGTTTAAAAATCTACGATTTTTCTAAAGACAGATACACCAATGGTTTCCTGTTACTTTCTGCTAGTCCTCTGCTTTCTAAAGTTTACCCTTAAGACAAAGAGCCTATTTCACTCTTAGACAAGAGAACTGCTTGACATGACTTCAGAGGATGTTCACACACTGGTGACCCTGAGTGATACTTATTTAGGGGTCAGCCCTCATCCAAGAAGTGTATGCCTTAACCACAAGACCATCTTCTGCTGTTTTGCTATTTGAGCAATATCTAAGGCCCCAACAGGTACCGCCACCTCAGACCAGAGCAGAACTGGGAGTAGTGGTGACTAAGGAGTAACTCCAATACTTCCCACGAAAATTCCTGAACTCCCAGCCTGGGGCCTCGCCAGCTTGGGTACTTCCATATCTTGCCCAGGAATATTATGTTACTTGAATCAATCAATGAAGTTCAGAATTAATTCTCTGCCTAATAATTAGCATTATAGACCATTGAGAGATAAAACACACACTCTCACAAAAATCCCTGCTATTTTTCTCAATACACAGACCTGCTTAAATATTACTAGAGTATACATGAAAAACAACTTTTTCCGCTTACATCACAAAGCAAAGTACCATTAAACTGACCTACTGAATTGAAATCATAATCACCATTATTATAAATTCAATACATCCCTGTACAGCCAGTAAGATATCTTAACCACTCAATAAACTTATTAACAATAAATATCTTTAGTAGAGAGATGACTCATTTTCTTTTAAGCCTTTGATCCAATAAAAGTATACATGAATCAGAAGTAATCACTAATATTTCATGAAAATCTATACAACTAAGGGCGGTTGTCTTTACTAGCTTGCTTGTGACACACAGCTCTTTCAATATTTGTTTTTTTTAAATTTTTCATTGGTAACTACATGTGAACACAGTGGTATATAGAATACAGCCAATTACATTAACTTCCCTCCGACCAGCTCTCATTTTTATCAACCAAAGAAGGACAGAAGACGAAAAGGACGTAGGCATAATCTGAGCTCAGCATAAGAGGGTGTAAACAAATACCACAAGCTATTTAGCTTGATGCTCTACAGATTCTGACAGTCTACCTGCAAATATTCTGAGCTCATCTGTTATGAGCAGCAAGTTTCAGTATTCTTTCTTTCTCTTTCCTTTTTTTCATACATGATAATATTTCCAAAACATTTTTAAACGTGAAACCATCTTAATCCCAGCATTTAAGTTTGTTTACCTTAGCTATTTATTACTCCTACATGTATACTTTTAGCATGTTGCTTGTGAATGTAATAGCAGGCTGTTTGTCTGGTTACATGCACAGCTAACTCTAGTGCTATTATGTGTTGTCTCTGAGACATGCAGTCTGATTTTTTTTTCGTTTCTCTATATAACTACATTTGACAGAAGCTAGACACAAACCCTACTACAAACACAATGAGCCCAACGCAACGAGCTGGAGATGCTGGATACGCCTGCCCATTCTAGAGGTCATCTCTATTGTTTTCAATTAATTGTTTTGAAGCCATTGTCTGCATCGCTTCAATAACACAAAAAAAAACCAGTTCATTTCTCCCCCTCTTTCTCTCCCACTTCATTTTTTTTTTTCACCACTTCCTTCACAATTAGAATAGAACCTTCTGTGGAGCAGTTAGTTCTGCCTTGATTTTCCTATATATGTCTACAGAGATTATCAGATTTCTATTTCGAAGATGAAGACAGTGTTGGAGGAGGGTCATATGAAGCCCGGTAATTTGAGAACAGCTTCAACGCTGTAACACGATACAGAGGAGATGGGGAGAAAGAAACTGAATGAATATCCTAGTAGAACAATTCAAGCATCAACTTTAACCCTTCTTCTTTTATTATTCGCATGACCCTAGCTGTTCAATGAAATATTTTGTTTCCATGTAAATAAAATCCTGACAACCTCAAATTTAACACAGTTTTTAAACAACCTACATAGTCAAAACAGCCACAAAGGTTATGATCACCAAACAAAAAATATATAAAATTACATAATTACCAAGAGTGAATTAGAGAATGAACCGTCACTGTCAATTTGTAAAAGCAATTTAGAAGTAAACTAAATACCAAAGTTATTCCAAGATTCTAAAACTAAAATTCTAAAAATAATTTAGGATGCAGACATGGCTGTGTGATTAAGAAGCTTGCTTTGCAGCCACGTAGTTTCCGGTTCAGTCCCACTGCATAGCACTTTGGGCATGTCTTCTACTGTATCCCAAAAACCAATCAATGCCTTGTGATTAATTTTGATAAAGGGAAACAGTGTAGAAGCCTATCGTGTGTGTGTGTGTGTGTGTGTTTGACTGCCAGTGTTGGTTTGTTTACATTACTGTAACACTAGTGGTTCAGCAAAAGAGACTGACAGAATAAGTAACTAAGTACCAAGTACTAAGGTTTGCAGGGTGTACAAATGACTAAGATCACATTGTCTCTGAATGGGACGTCAGTCTAGTGCAGGGTCGCTCATTTAAGTTGAGTGGACTGGAGCAACATGACAGGAAGCACCACTCAATCCAGGATATGAAACCAGGATCTTAAAACCACAGAGCTACATGCCTTCAAGATAGGATAAGCACCAGACTTCAAAATAAGTGCTGAGGTTAACTTATCCAACTAAACATTTTCAACGCAGTACTCCAGCATGGCCACAGTCTGACAAGTGAAACAAGTAAAAAAGATAAATCAACCACAATTAATTTTTTTGTTATTAAAACAATAACAACAGTAAATTATAATACATGAACCAATATCTTCAGCCTGTAGAACATCATCTGCCACAATGAGTAACCTAGAAACAATGGAATAACCAAGGTACTGAAACATTAAACGCACAACTCCCCCAAATTTGCGAGTTCAGATTTTATTACAAATGGCAAAATAAGATGCTTGGATTCAATATACTGGAATTAAATGGAATTTTACTGGATCCAGCATGACAAAATTCCCAAAGGAACCTACCCAACAACTACTTGCAATTTATATTAAGAACAATTTAATAAGAACAAGAAAAATAATTTCTAGCTTCACATTTGAGTTTAGCAATAATTTCACTAATTAATGTTTTGCTGTTGTCTTTTTTTTTTTTTTTTTTTTTAGGTTTAAATCTTTGGTTTACTTAATGTGCCATCTCTCTCAGGGCCAATGAATTACCACAGGGCATCATTTCTTAAAATGATAAATGCCACATTTGATGATGTATAAGGTTTTTTTATGTTTTACTTGTTTCTGTCATTAGACTGTGGCCATGCTGGGGCACACCTCCAGTACTTACTTCTTTTTCAAGCCTTGTACTTTATTGTAGTTTTTGTTGAACCGCTATGTTATGGGAACATTAACACACTAGCACCAGTTGTCAAGCGGTGATGGAGGATAAACACAGGCACAAGACACACGCATAGATATACAGGGTGGCCCAAAATTTAGGTTTACAGTTATCATGTAGGCACTTTGAATTTCTTTTAAAACATTTTATTACATTTATATTTCTATCTTACAATTAACTAAATTAGCATAGAATAATGGTTTCATATTTCTTTTTTAATTAAGATCTAAACTGTTAATATATGAATGCGAAAGAGATAGTTGAATAACTGTAAACCTATATTTGGGCCACCCTGTATATACTATAGTCTTCTTTCAGTTTTTGTCTATCAAGTCTACGCACAAGGCTTTGGTCGGCCTGGGGCTATAGTAGAAGACACTTGCCCAAGGTGTCACACAATAGAACCAGACCCAGAACCATGTGGTTAAGAAGCAAACTTTTAATCACACAGCCATGTCTGCGCCTATAGATATACACAGCTACAGTGTAGGCGCAATGGCCTAGTGGTTAGGGCAGTGGATTCGTGGTCATAGATCGCCGTTTCAATCCCTAGATCGGGCATTGTGAGTGTTTATTGAGCGAAAACACATAAAGCTCCACCAGGCTCCGGCAGGGGATGGTGGCGAACCCTGCTGTACTCTTCCACCACAACTTTCTCTCACTCTTACTTCCTGTTTCTGTTGTACCTGTATTTCAAAGGGCCAGCCTTGTCACACTCTGTGTCACACTGAATCTCCCCGAGAACTACATTAAGGGTACACATATCTGTGGAGTGTTCAGCCACTTGCACGTTAATTTCACAAGCAGGCTGTTCCATTGATAGGATCAACTGGAACCCTTGTCGTCATAACCAACCGAGTGCCATGACACAGGCACATCTGCACCAAAAAAAAAATGTACATGTTTCAAAAAATAATACATCTCAAAAAAGTCACCCCAGATCCTACATGGGAAGTTGGACCTCCCACAAGCTGTAATATATTAAAATCTTGTTTCTTAACTGATTATGTGCTGCTGAAACTGGGCTGTGTCTAATATGCTCGTATGTTTTTTATGCCATCAAATACAGTACATGATTTTACTAGTTGTATTATTACTGCATGCTTTCACCGCTTAACTGAGCAAAGCCTTGTGTGTCCCTTAGGTATGTACAGTGTTTTTATTTTCATCATTGTATTAATAGTGCTCTACATGTGTTACAATCCCAGGTGGTGCTATTTTGGTGTGTGATTAAATGCAAGAATTTAAGATACGTATTCATGTCTCTTAATAATTTTGGTTCTTATATGCTTTTTGGTTTTTGAATAAGAGGTGGAGATCGTTATTGCTTCCTTCTTATTTCCAGATATTTTTATATATTCAACCCTCAAGCATTCAGACTACTCCAAATGTACTCTCTTTTACTCTTTTACTTGTTTCAGTCATTTGACTGTGGCCATGCTGGAGCACCACCTTTAGTCGAGCAAATCGACCCCAGGATTTATTCTTTGGAAGCCTAGTCTATCGGTCTCTTTTGCTGAACCGCTAAGTTACGGGGATGTAAACACACCAGCATCGGTTGTCAAGCGATGTTGGGGGGACAAACAGACACACAAACATATACACACACATACATATATATATATATATATATATATATATATATATATATATACGACGGGCTTCTTTCAGTTTCCGTCTACCATATCCACTCACAAGGCTTTGGTCGGCCCAAGGCTATAGTAGAAGACACTTGCCCAAGGTGCCACGCAGTGGGACTGAACCCAGAACCATGTGGTTGGTAAACAAGTTACTTACCACACAGCCACTCCGACGTGATTGCTTATTTTTAGAATGACATTGTAGAGTAGGTGCAAGAGGCTAAATAAATCTGGTCAGTTTGAACATAGAACTGGTAGAATATTTTGACCTATTTAAACGCTAAAGGACTAAATAATTCCTCCATTTCTTTTAGACGGGCTGTCAGCAACTGCTATTGGAATATTATTTAGCAGCTATTATCTTTAATAAGGATAAAACTGAGGATATTCTTTAAGAGGAGGGGGGTTAATGTATGTAATTTAGGGCTTCGTATTTCTGGATTTGAATCTTTCCAAGTAACAGAAATAACAAGGGAGACAGGAGAGAAAAAAAATTGGAAAAGGAGATGTTTAAAGGAGTGGTGAAAGAGAAAGAAAGAGATGAAAAATAGGAGGCAGGGAGGGGAGGGGAGGGAAACTTTGCTAGTTTGCTTTAAATGTCTCTAACAATGTTCTCTATGCAATTTTATATTTTGTTTCTTGACCCAGTTTGGTAGAATCGGTCAAAATAACAACTGTTGCATGTTGTCCAACAGGGAGAGAGAGAGAGAGAAACCGAGATGAGAGAGAGGGGGGGTGAGAGAAAGTGAGAGAAAAAAAGAGAACGAAGGGTGGGGAGAGAAAGTATAAGGTTTTCTTATTAAATAGGTCTTCCTTCAAATAGATGACTATAGGGAATCTTTTCTTCCTCTTCCTCCACACCAGAGTCCTTTACAGCATGCACACACACACACACACAAACCACATATACACACAGCTATCTGAGTGGCCAATTAGTCTGTGGCATTTCTGGTTATTATTCCAGTTAAAATGTAAAACTGGTAAGGAAAGCTCATAACACCACCAACTGTATGTATTCAGAATTTGTTTATTTATTTTTTTTTTTTGACATAGTAAATAAAGATAAACAATAGCCACACACCAACACACACACACACACACACACACACACACACACACACATTCGTGCGTGTGAGTGCACTCGAGAAACCAATTTCCAATGTCAGTGTTTAAAGTGACAGACATTCGTGTGTGTGTGTGTGTGTGTGTGTGTGTGTGTGTGTGTACACAACTGCACTCCAAAGATCACAATGCTTGTGCCAACATACACAAGCATAGTAAATTATGCATACAGAGGTACATCATCATCAAACATCTCTCTTTCATACTAACAGGAGTTGGAAGGGTGCGATAGGACCTGACAAGCTGGTGGGCTGCATCGAGCTCTGATATCTGCTTTGGTATATTTTCTATGGCTGGATGCCCTTCCTGACGCTAACCATTATCCAGAATGTACTGTGTGCTTCCCCCACCTCCACCCACATGGCACTGGTACTAATGAGGTCGCCATGAAACTCACAAGACTAAAATGGCCCCATAACCGAATTGGGGAGGGAAATGGCTTTATGCCAAGAGTTGAGAAGCGAAATAATGAAAGAGGGACAGACCCAGGTGTCTTACTATACATGAGATATATATATAACTAACCTGCATAATATAAGAATGGGTGGGAGTAGCTGGGAAAGGAAACGAGTCACGTGTGATGAGGTGTAATGATGGTATTTTATCTGGTCTCCGAAAGTTATAATAATTTTATCAATAGACAAGTTAGCTAGCTTCATTAAAAATGCTAGCTAGTGATAGAGACCATGGATGTGCTCACATATATATAAATAAATTCATATATACATAAACTCTAACACTAATTTATAGATATAAAATTAGTATGAAATTTCTCCAATTTCACAAAATTCCATTATTCAAAATCAGACCATAATTAACCCTTAAAGCACTCAAATTCCTCTGTCAAATGTAATGCTTATTTATTCACATTGTTTTGAAGTAATCAAAAACACAAGGACACATACAAACACAAGTTTACACAACAGGCTTCCACACAGTTTCCATCTCCTGAATTTATTCACAAGGTATTGGACGGGATGGGCTGAGGGGGTTGTAGTAGAAGACACTTGCCCAAGGTATCACACACTAGGACTGAACCCCAAACCACATGGTTGTAAAACAAGCTTCCTAACCATATAGCCGATCCTGTAGCTACCACACACACTTTAAATAAATTATTCATCTATAAACACTTCATTAACTGTATCTGGTTTGCAAGATTTTTAATGTGAAATGGTGTGTTGAAACAAACTTTGTTGTATCTGGGGAGAGTCATACTGCCTTGATATCTAACACGCTCACCAGTTCAATTACCATTCATTTATTATTTATGTATTTCCCTTTCCAAAATTTTCGTTGCTTTTGTAACCTTGTCAATGGAGAGTTGACATCTATTGACAAGGTTACAAAAGCAACGAAAATTTTGGAAAGGAAAAAATATAAATAATAAATGAGTGGAAATTGAACCGGTGACTGTGTTAGATATTAAGGCAGTATGACTCTCCCCAGACACAACAAAATTATCTATAATATGTAACCCTTTCGATACCAACCTAGTTGAAATTGCCTCTGGTTTTGTAGTACAAATGTCTTGGTTTCATAAGTTTTGAATTAAAATCTTCCACCAACCTTTAGTCACAATTTATGTTACTAATACTAGCTTAATGATAACTAAGTTATTTTACTAAATTCTTTGTTATATTTAAAATTAATTGAAAGAAACACAGAGCATCTCAACAGAAATACGGTAACACATGGGTTAATAACATTAATTTTAATAGATCGTATTTAATAAGGAATGAACAATATATATGTGGGACTATCATCAGTGTGCAGTGTTCCCATTTCCATTCCATATTAGATAATGAGGACAAATATTTGACCCAGTATTTTAATACAGGAATGAAAACAAAGGGAAATTTATATTTCTCTACATATGTTGTTCGTATTTGAATGTTTTGCTCTGCCAACAATTGCAGCCACAAATACTTACAGAAATTGAAGTGGTATGTTGTTTTGTGTAGTGTACAACCCATAGCTTTTCCAGTATGTGGCATGAGGGGGAGGGGTTATTGTGCAAGCATTCATAAAAACAGCCAAACATAAACTGAAAGATTACTCCTGTGTGTGTGTGTGTGTGTGTGTGTGTGTGTGTGTTACTGAATACTCTTTACATTTACTCTCGTCCCTTTCACCTAGCCTTTCTCACATTTCTGCTGTCAATGCTCCTCCTCTCTCTCTCTCTCTCTCTCTCTCTCTCTCTCTCGTTTTCTAGCAGAGGAAAGTGTAGAATTGTGAGGTCTCTTCAGCCTTGTCCCAACAAACACTTGTCAACAACTCTTGTGCTTGGTGCCATGAAACAATACACTCTCTATACTCCTGTAAAGTGGTTGGCAATAGGAAGGACATCCCACTATAGAAAACAAGTCAACTGACACATATGAAGTACCAATCTAAGTACCAGCATGAAAAGCAGATGCAAAATGGTGGTGGTGTGGATGGTAATGATAGCAGGGGTGGTGGTGGTGGACGTAGTGGTAATGGTGGTGGATGTAGTGGTAATGGTGGTGGATATGGTGGTAATGATGGATATATTAGATGAGGGGAATAATAAACTTGTACAATAGAAATTATTTCATTTACTCAGCTAAAAATAATAATGATTGAAACAAATATGGAAGGAATTGCTTCAAAAAAGAAATCATTAGAATTAATTAAAAGGAAACGATATTTCTATTAGCTTGTCACTTAAAAAAACTAAATTAATTGATAATGCTCAACATTTGGCAAATGCTTTATTCCAATTGACAATAAATACACTAAAGGTCAACTAATTTTAATTAATATATGGAGCTTTCCATCTTTAAACTTTTCCAGTTTTACAAATATGAGGAAAATAAAAATAAACATTAACCACTCATTTATAAACCAAATAAAGACGCTGGGCTTCAGTCATCAGCATCATAATATCCAATTTTCCATGCTTGCAGGAGTCAGAAGAAGACAGTAACACACACACACACACACACACACACACACACACACACACACACACACACACACACGCACACACGCAACACATATGACAGGCTTCTTTCAGTTTCCATCTACTAAAGCCAATCACAAGACTTTGGTTGGCCTAAGTCTATAGCAGAAGAGACTTGCCCAAGGTGTCATGCAATGGGATTGAACCTGGAACCATGTGGTTAGGAAGCAAACTTCTTATCACACAACCTCACCTGCACCAGTACGTTTATTAACTTATATCTTTACATCAAAGATAAAAGAAAATCTAATTTTCTAATCACAATCATTATTTTACATCCACAATTTCCAATGCTGGCATTGATTGGACTATTAATATCATTATCGTCATTATTTTACATCCGTTTTTCTATGCAAGCATGGATCGGATGGAATTTGTTGAGGCAGACTTTCTACAGTTGGATGCCCTTGCTGTTGCCTACCCTCAAGCGAAGTAATATTTCCCTGTGACCAGACATGTTTTCCATTGAAGACTGAAAATAAACAACACTGCTTGTATGATGGTGATGCTCATTTACAACCATCATACCATCACATGATTCAAAGACAAGGGTACACACACACACACACATACCAACATATGCATATATATGTGTGCATGTACACATGCATCCTCATCCATATTTAATATAATTAATAAATCCTTTCTGAGATAATTTTTCTCTTAATTGTTGGCAGTATTAAGTTAAACATGGCCTTGGCCAAAGTTTATCTGAGTTTCAAATAATTACTCTATTTGAAACAGAAGAGAACTGAATTTGATATCAGTAATTATAGATCAATATTCTTAGTCAACAGCTAGATCTTATCCCTTAATAGGATTTTCATTGAAATAAATGAGTCAATAAGAAAACATTATTTAGATATCTGTACGTCAAATTTAATGCAGATATATTGCAAAAAGGTAAATTAAGTGAGGTGTTCATTTGGAGATAACATTTCTTATGGACATACTGTGTTAAAATTACTAAAATATAACAGTAGCAGAAGAAAATTATCCAGCAGTGGCAGTGAAGATAATAGATGCACATTTCTGCCTTATTTGACTGCATCAGTGATATAGAGCCAGTTTCCTGGTTTCTCCGGTGTATATAATTTTCCTTGGACAGGACACCTGTCTATCAGAGGAATAATCATTTGTAACAACAGAGTGAACTCAAGCAACATGAAATGAAGTGTTTTGCTCAAAAACACAAGGAATTGCCTGGACCAGGAATCGAATCCACAATTTTATGATTACGAGTCCAACACCCCAACCACTAAGCCATGTGCCTCCACTATCATCTGTAAGCTAAGAAAAAATCCATTACTACTGATATAGGAAAAGGAGACTGAAAAATCACTGATGTTGCAATTAGCCAGCAAGCTGAATAAAAACCCATTTTGTGCAACAGAAGCAGTATTACATTAAAATAGCCATCTGTGTATTACACATCACATTTATTTAAAAAATTTTCTTTGATGTGACCAGTTAACTTTATACACATCATGCTTTAAGGCATTTCACTAAAAATACTTGATTCTGAGTAAATACAAAAACGTATGTGGTATATGTCAACATATAAAAGGCATTTGATACTGTAAAAATAAATCCACCTACACAATTATGATACAAATGGAAACGTATTGGGATGGCTCAAAGGCAACTAATAAAATACGAGGCAATTCACATAAGTATTGCACTATGATTCCAAATATAACTATATACATATACAATGGTATAAGAATCAGTCTTGAATCTTATACAAATAATGTTTATAAACAACTTTTTTTTTTTTATTAATAAACTGTATAACATATATTATTGCTTAACTGATTATACAAATCTGATACAGCATAACACAGGACTCATTTGTATAACAGAAATTACAACAAAAATTCACAATAATGATGATGATGATGATGATGATGATGATGATGCTGGACTCTCCCATCGAAGACAACGTATGAGTGCTCAGCCTTTGCCAAATATCCTGCACAAATGATGTTTATAGTGATCAAAGGTATGTGCTGTACATTAGCTCACGCTCTTCGACAATTCAACATTGCCTGAACAGATGCATGGTGTATCATGCATCACGTGTCAGATTGCCCTTGGGCAAGTGTCTTTTGCTATAGTTCAGGGTTGACCTTGTGAATTGGTAGACAGAAATTGTGTGGAAACATTTTGTATATGTGAATATATACACATATGTGCATGTATTTGTGTACATGCATGCATACGTGTGTGTCAATGTTTGTCCCCCAGAGTTGGTTTGTTTATGTTCCTATAAAACAATAAGTACTAGAGTTGATATGTTTGTCTAAAACCCTTTAAGAAATGGTGCCTCAGCATGGCCACAGCCCAAAGGCAAGACAGAAAAGTATTTATTTGTTAATTGAATGTTCTCAGAAATGAAAAACAAACTGGAGTATTATTTCTCAAAACACCACTAAAATAATTACTCAATATTCAATTGTAAAAACCTCTGTTTGAGGAAACGACATCAAATAATTGAAAAAGTTTAATGAGATTAGTCTAACTCGACTACAAAAAATAATTACAGTATTTAATCTACAATCAAAACCACTTTCTTCCTTTAAGAATATATTTTTAAAGGAATTATCAAAATGTTAATCCTCTGGAAGTCCTTTTGATTGTTTTAAAATCAATGCTGTATACAAACAAGACCACAACAGAATTACAACTTAAAACAACATTCACTAACCTGCGCAACTAATTATATGCAAACTACAAAATGAAGAAAACCACAACAAACCGACCATTGGCATAGGGGTCGACATACAGAAATATTTACTGATACGAGAATGGGTTGGATAAAAATAAACCTGAAAGCTTTTACAAATGGAAATAAATTTGAGTTTAGAGATTTGATTACCAACTACTAACAATAAAGTTGCTGTTTCAGTATTCCTACAAGTAAATCTACATGGGATATATTACACCCATGAATAGTTTTCCGCTGTTGTGAAAGAAACAACACAATGCTATATTCATTTAACCCATATAAGAATTGATAATGTTTTCTAATGCACACATGGCTGATTATATGGGGCAGGGTAAGAAGGAAGAAAAGTAAATTGAGCTATATCCTTTTACGTTTTACATTGTGAAGGTACATGACCTAGTGGTTGGAGCATTGCAATCACAATGATCGTGGGTTCGGTTCTCTGGCCAGGTAGTGTGTCGTATTCTTGAGCAAAACATTCATTTTATGTTACTCTAGTGCTATGTGGGGGGCAGCATGTCAAAGAATAGGCCCAACTTTTCTTCATGTCGTAAAAGGTGACTAAAGAGTCTGAGGTAGGATTTGCACACCAACCTCGTAAAACCCTCATCAGCAATGAATACCCAAACAGATCCATGGGATGAAGGATTGTTGCCATAGTGGTGCAAAGATGTCATCCACCAGAAGTAGGGAATCATCAAGAAATGGTGGATGCAGCAATGCACTATTACAGTGCATGCCCCCATACGACTACTACTACTCATTGGACTGTGGTCATATTGGGGCACTGCCTTGAAGGGTTTAGTCAAACAAATTGACCCCAGTACTTACTGTTTTAAGTATGGTACGTATTCTATCAGACACTTGCCCAAGGTGCCATGCAGTGGTTGGAAAATGAACTTCTTAACCACACATACACATGCACACACGCACATGCAGATGCACACATACAGAGAGGCAGCGAGCTGGCAGAACCGTTAGCACGCGGGGCGAAATGCTTAGCGGTAATTCGTCTGCCGCTACACTCCGAGTTCAAATTCCGCCGAGGTCGACTTTGCCTTTCATCCTTTCGGGGTCAATTAAATAAGTACCAGTTATGCACTGGGGTCGATATAATCGATTTAATCCGTTTGTCTGTCCTTGTTTGTCCCCTCTGTGTGTAGCCCCTTGTGAGTAGTAAAGAAATAGCACACATACAGAGAGGCTGGCAAAGATCAGACAGTAATAAATAAATAATTTCTAAATTAAGCATAGCACCACAACTTTTCAGAAAAAGTACGGCAGATTAGATCAACCCCATTAACTGCTGGTTCTTGGTTTACTGACCCCGCCACACGAACAGAAAAATGAAACGCAAAGTAAACTCTAGCTCAGTGGTTCCCAGTATTCTTTGGGCTGCCGCCCCCTTTGCACTTGGGTCACAATCCTAATGCACCACCCACCTACTCACTACCAATCACAAACATTGATCACTTTCTGCAGCAAATTCAAAACAACTGTATTTCACAATTAAAACTTAAACCTAATTAACCCATTATTTTTGTTGTCCCTAGATGCATTTCTCCCTTCTGGCCACCCCCATTATTGTCCCGCTTCTCTTCAATGCCCCACCTGAATACTGTCCACTTTGGAAACCACTACTCTAGCTGGATCTGACTGAATATGTATAGAATATGCAACCATCATCCCAGAATCAATCCTCCATTCACTGTCCTTATAAATAATAAATAAATGATTAAAAAATATGCTCTTTGTGACCTGATCATAATATATTTACTTTTACTCATCACTTAGATTCAATATTTTTCCACAAGTCACTCTCATGTTTGCTTATTTTGTTCACATTAGTTTTACAGTTTATTTACCATATATGATATTTTCATTTTGCTCTTAAATAATATAATTAAATGAACATATATATTTTCAGGTTAAGATAACATTTTTTCCTCTTTTTTTTTCTTTTTACATCATGAAATAGAATTTATTCTTCGGTTGTTGGCATTTTCATGAAAAAAAAACAAAACAAAAATAGAGAAAAATTTCAATTATGAGAAGTGTATTATTAAATACAATATGTTCCATATGTGCTTAAGATCTAACTACAGTAGAGTTTTAGGAATGATGGTCTTACAATGAAAAGTAAGTTACAGAACTTAAAAGGTTAAGTCAGCTAGTTTGTACAAAAAAATAAGGTAGGGAAACTACAAGGAGTAAGCCTTGGTTATAATAGAGGCCATTAAACTAAATCAATGCATAATAACTATTATTGATTTCTAACGATGGCAACCAACCAAAGCATCTACTATAGCCCCAGGCCAACCAAAGCCTTGTGAGTGGATTTGATAGGTGGAAACTGAAAGAAGTCCATCGAGTGTGTGAGTGTGTGCATGCATGTATTTGTATGTACCCTTGCGTAGACATCATTTTTGATCATGAGAAATGGTAGCTAGCCCCTAGTTTCAACTCTCCTCTTTTTAGCCAGGCTTAGGATAGGTCAGCATCCTCGTTTGGATAATGAACCAGGTGGAGATCAACTAGTTCGGAAGCATTGAGTGACCTAGTATTTAACAGGTACTTTTTTTGTTGTTGTTGTATCTATAAAGATGAAAAGTAAAAGTGACCTTGAGGGGATTTCACCATGGCACCAGTGACCATGGCACCAGTGACCATGGCACCAGTGACCATGGCACCAGTGACCAGAATGCATAGAGCTAGAATAAATACCACAAAAAATTTGTCAGACACTCTAATGAGTCTGCCAATTAACAATAGTTATTTAATTATAAGGTATCAATAATAAATAGATGATTTTGATTTATGTTTTTTTATGTTAGTCATTCCTCCAACTTTTTTCATCATCATCATTTAATGACCACTTTTCTATGCTTGCATGGGTCAGGCAGAATTTATTGAGGCAGATTTTCAACAGGTAGATGCCCTTTCAGTAGCCAACCTTCATCTGTTTCCTAGCAAGCTAATATTTTCCCATAGCCTGGACATGTTTTTCACAGAAGACTGAAAATGAACAATCTCATGTGTATGATGACGATGATGATGCACATTTACAACCATCATATGAGATCTTCACAACAATACATACAAACACACACACACATACAACAAGCTTCTTTCAGTTTCCACATATGAAATCCACTCACAAGGCTTTGACTGGTCCGAGGCTATAGTAGAAGACACTTGCCCAGGGTGCCATGCAATAGGACTGAACCTAGAACTGTGTGGTTGGGAAGCAAGCTTCTTAACCACACAGCCATGCCTGAAGATAAATATTGCTTTGAAATTTTGGCACAAGTTCAGGGTGGGGAGGCAAGTCAATTACATTGACCCCCAGGACTCAACTGGTACTTACTTTATCAACCACAAAAGGACGAAAGGCAAAGTCAACCTTAGCGGAATTTGAACTCTGAACGAAATGCTGCTAAGCATTGGTGCTCAACATGGTAACGATTCTACCAGCTCACCGTTTTATGCTTGCAGATAAATATTAGTTCCAAATTCAACACAGACAGTAGACGTCACCAGTCAGTCTCAATTTTGATTAAATATGTCATCTACGTTGGTGGTTCGTTTAGGTTGCCACCCCGCCACCAATTTATGAGCTGTTACCAAGCAGTAATGATGTCCAATTTTGGAGGTGATATATGTACAGTTTACTTCAAAATAGCAGTAGTCACCAACCTGTACTAGTATAGCAATTACTCATCTTTTGTGGCTGATGTCCACGCCAGTCTAACACTTGTACATTATACAATATTTTTAAGAGATGATAATCAATAATACCAATGAATACATGCAGAGAGAGAGAGAGAGAGTGTGAGTGTGAGTGTGAGTGTGTGTGTGTGCGCGTGCGCGTGTGCGTGTGCGTGTGTGTGTGTGTGTGTGTGTGTACACATGACAGACAGAGACAGGCAGATGGGGAGAGAGAGAGGGAGTTCAGCTGTTGTCGTTTCATATACATTAATAACAAAGTTGGTAGAAGTACTAATACATTCATGAATGTATTAGTGTTGGAAAAAATTGCTATAGTCAGCAGAGACTGAAGCTCAGCTAATTACAGACAAACTGTTGGCATTGGCTGAAACCCCATGCTTCACACAATCTACTAACGGAGTGTATATACACATCAAAAGATCAAACCAAAAAGAGTGAAAAAAAAAATTGACACCCCAAAAACCAATACACTAAAATTAGAAGTATGCTGTCAGCAGATCCATAAAAACACCACAGGCTGAAGGGAAATATGGAAAAAAATTAAACACCTTACATACATACATAAATATATACATATATATATATTTAAACAGCTGACACCTCTCAGAATACATAGGCATTTTTGTTTTAGAGTTTAGCACAGTTAGTCAAGCGTACAATGAAAATATGGGAAAAATAGAGGTAAAAGATGTTTCAATTACAGAAGATGCAAACAGAAAGAGATAAAATCAGTGCCATATGAAATTGATTGCCATTAAAAAGGAGGGGAAGAGAAAAAAAAAAGAAATAATTCAATAAAAACATTTCAAATCTATTTTTGCTTTCCTCCCTTAAGCAAAATATTTTTCCAAGAAACAGATATGTAACTCCTTAGCAGAACTATATGTCTACTTTTGTCAGACTAATTATTAGAGGAATGAATAAGAGCTTAATCATCTTTTGTGTTGATACCTAAACTGTTTCCAACATTCGTCCAGCTACATTCAAATGGTATGTTTTGTTTTGTTGTTTTTTGTTATTGTGTGTGTGATTTATAGTTTGTAAATAAAAGAGAAAAGATAGTACTCAATACATAGAATGGCTGTGTGGTTAAGAAACTTGCTTTGCAACCATGCAGTTTCAGGTAGAATTCCACCATGTGACACCTTGGGCAAATGTCTTCTACTGCAGTGCTACTCAAAGCGGTGGTCCGTGGACCGGTGCCAGTCCACGAGCCATCAGCTGCCAGTATGTGGCGAGTTTCCAGTAAAGAAAGAAACATTATAAAATACTTATGTAATATTGTATTATTTGTTTACAAAATAAATATAAGATAAAAAAATTGTCAACTTTTATTGTATTCATTATGTATATTGTTTCCGGTATAAATTAATATTACTAAGAAATATTACCGGTACCTGGGACATTGGATTAAAAAAAAAACTGCCAGTACGCCACATCAGATAGTTTGAGAAGCACTGTTCTACTGCACCCCAGGCCAACTAATGCCTTGCAAGTGAATTCAGTAGATGGAGACTGTGAAGAAGCCCACTGTATATTTATATATGCATGAACTTCTACTTGTTCCCCTGCCCACCACTTGAAAATGTGTGTCGGGTTGTTTACCTTTTGGTAACTTTGTAGTTTGGTAAAATTATGACCAATAGAAAAAGTACTAGACTATGGTTGATCTGTCCAACCAACATCCATCAAGACGGTGCCCCAGCATGGCCACAGTCCAATGACTGAAACAAGTAAAAGCTAAAAAGTTATAATTACTTAAACTGAGGATTTGAGTGCTACTCAAGCTTCACAATCTTTCAGGCAACTCGAAAATTGAAGAGCATTAAAACTCTTGTGAAAGTGAAATCCTTTAAATTACATGCTCGATGCCTTTCATCCTTTTGTGGTTGATAAAATAAGTATCAGTTGAGTCCTAGGGTCAATGTAGTTGACTTAACCCCTCTTCCTGAACTTGTGCCAAAATTTCAAAGCAATATTTATCTTATAATATAAAATGACTCCAATTCAATTTTTTATAATTTGAATTCCTTTGCCAAATGGTGAATTTTGATCTGACGCTCCCACAATTTCGTAACTTAAAAGACCCATCCAAAGAAACAAAATAAACTTGCCAACCCCACTAAATTCTTTCTGCCTTGTTGATGGGTACCCAAAATGCACGCATTTCCTCCAGCTAAGATTTATGCCATAAACTATTCCTGTAATAAAACAGCATTGTTGCATTAGATAAAAAGTTGAAAACCATGTGATTTCGATAAAGGAAGTTTGACTTCAATCCTAATTCACGAAAATGCAAATATGGAGGAAAATATGACATCTGATTGGAGAATTTATGAATTCGTAAATAGAGACAGAAGAGAAGAGGTTAACAGTCTTAATCAATCATAATGATTCCTCACCAGAAATTGAAAACTAGTTTCATTCGCATTTTAATAATGAAATATAAAAAGAAAAAGAAAGAAAATAATGAAACGGTAGAAGCATATTCAATCTCAACTTTTCTGTCAATCAAAGCTAGACATCAGGGTATTAAAAATATACTCAGCACAAATTGATTCATGGAAAATAGATCATCATCATCATCATCATCATCATCAAATTAGTCTAACATCTGTTTTCCATACTGATACACATTGGACAGATCTGCAGATAACTTTATCTCCAGCATCCATCAGCCTGTTCCATCCGTGTGGGAGATGATCTTATTAACTTCTCCAAAATCTTCCAATGATTAGTTTTATCCCAACAAAATAACTGCCTGTTCACTGCACACTGCTCACACAGTTCAAATAAACTTATTTGTTCTGAACAGCATTCCAGCTATTGTTATCTTTGTCTTGTTTTGTTTTGTTTTGTTTTATTGTTTGTTGTTACTGCAAGACGTACACGTTATCTCATCGAGACATGAATTCTAAAATACCAGAAACAGAAGCCACTCATTTCTTCTATATCAGAGTAAAGTGCTGCTAAAGTGAATATATAAATTTGTTGTTGCAGGTATCCAAAATACTTCTAATTGAGCATCACATGAATATCTAACAGCTCAACATAACCATCCAGATTATTAGATTCCAACAACCAGTTTTATTGCATCATACATAAATAAAGGCTTTTAAAGCTTCCTCACTAACACTAGGTAATCCCACTACGACCTATAAATCATGGGCCCTTTGACCTTTCAGGCAACAATAACCTCCTCACGTTCTTTCTCTCTCTCTCTCCAATTACAATCAGCCTGTAACCATGACAGCTCCCTACATATTTACATACCCAACACATTCTACTGTTTAATAACAGTAATTCATAACATTTAACACCATCAACATCCAGAACATAGCTTGAAAACAGAATCACATCATCATTACTTTACATCATGAACAACCAACACCAGAAAACACACACACACACACACACACACATAGCATGCAACCATCAAGTACCATCTCCAAAGCAGTCCATATTTCAAACATAAAACCCCAAAGTCAGAACTCATTAAGTACAACAATTACAACACTAGTCAATAAAGATACAATATTTACTCTGCCTTGAGAAAGCTCACCCTTACTTGAAAAGAGATACCTCAGATGCAAACATGAGACTAAACTAGAACTAAAATAACTACCTGATAGGTAAACCCTGTAAAACAAATTTGCCACAAACCCACTTCTAAGGCTATCAGGCTTCTCCTTATTTTACCAATTCAATAAAAGATTCTTCACATTAACAAAAGATACAGTCAATTGATTTAACCTCAATATGTTTGATGTGCAATTTTATCAATATCAAAGAGATGAAACACAGAGTCAACACTGACAGGAAATTTGAACCCAGAACACAGAGGAAGGACTAAATAGTGCAACGCTTATTATAATTCAGTGTTTTATTAACTCTACCGTTCCACTACTATACTAGCACTGTTTGCAAATACTGCAAAACATTATCAAGCACAGCAATTACGTCACTAATCGATAAAGATACTACAGCATATATCATTCACTACAATAAAATACAAAGACGGCCCAGGATTTAATATAGAGGCTACAATACAGCAAAAGTCATAACATATTGCTTCTGTCAAACACTTTTCAATGCATTTTTTTTTTCTCTACAATCACTTTGAACTTTGTTTAAAAAAATAAATAAATAAAATTTCCTAATGTCATAGCTTGAATGAGTTATTAAAACTGCCTCTGACATTTTCAACTCATGCCAAAAAATAAAGCTTCATTATACCGGCTCAGCATTTCAATATATATATATCTCTAAGTACAAGGCTACTAAACATTACCATATATA
>NC_068989.1:10307890-10308765 GCF_001194135.2 Octopus bimaculoides
CACACACACACACACACACACACACACACACACACACACACACACACACACACACACCCCGAGGATAATCTACTGTGGGTGGTAGTAGTAGTAGTGAATTTCCCTGCATTCTTATCAGCAAAGTCAGATGTTTTATTGAACAGAAAAGAGTAGCATGAAGTTCCTGACATGTGGTGTGAAGGCTTATCATCATTACAGAACTGAATGAGAAACAATAAATAACCAACAACATAAATGTAATAATACACTAAAGTATTAACAGGAAGGGATAGATTGGATTTTTGAGGGGTTTTTTTCTTTTCCTTTTTTGTTTTGTTTTTTTCCCCTCTATTGGCCTCTTCACTGATTTTCCATTCACCTTGTGGTTTATTCTCAAGCCAGAACATACATACATATAATGGTTTCAGTCACTGTGTACAGTAACTATGTTTTGGCAATGCCTTCAAAAATAGAGTCAATTATATCAACTGTCTCGTACTCAGCTGGTAGATATTTCATCAACCTTGAAAAGATGAAAGCCAACATCAGCTTGGGCAAGATTTGAATGCAGAGCATAAAAGGACATAACCATATACGACCACGCATTCTGTTTGATGGTCTACTGATTCTGTCAGCCACCACATTACATGTATATCTATATATGTGTGTATATATTTGGGGGGAGGGGGTCAGCTGATTGGATCAGCCCCAGTACGCGACTAGTACTTAATTTATCAACCCCGAAAGCATGAAAGGCAAAGTCGACCTCGACGGAATTTGAACTCAGAACGTAAAGACAGACGAAATACCGCTAAGCATTTCACCCGGTGTGCTAACGTTTCTGCCAGCTCGCCACCTTTTTTACTATTTCAAATTTTTGCCACAACACATATATA
>NC_068989.1:10308820-10312644 GCF_001194135.2 Octopus bimaculoides
ATATATATATATATATATATATATAAGTCAGTAAATAGTGGGGTTGTGTTAACCGCAGAGGTGGTTTCAGCTGGGTTGATATCAAAAAGGTTAAGAATTGTTTCTCTATTATATATTTTAACCCTTTTGTGTCCATATTTCTGTTGAGATGCTCTGTTCTTCTTTCAATTAATTTTAAATATAACAAAGAATTTAGTAAAATAACTTAGTTATCATTAAGCTGGTATTAAGAACATAAATTGTGACTAAAGTTTGGTGGAAGATTTTAATTCAAAACTTATGAAAGCAAGACATTTGTACTACAGAGCCAGACCCAGTTTCAGCCAGGTTGGTATCAAAAGGGTTAAAACAACATTGTTATAGAAAGCAAGTTTTCCTTGCTGGGTTCAGTTAGACTGGTTTTAAGATAACCAAAAGTGTTGAAGGTGAAATGTTATCTTTACTATTACAAGCAGTTAAATTAGCATTATTCTTGAATACACTTCACCTTTCTTTTCTCATTTCACACTGCATTTCACACGATCCATCCACATTGTGTTCAGACCTTGCTTCCCAACAAGCCAAAAGACATTAAATGAAAGAAGCTGATAAATGAGGGTTATTTTCATCAAGTTTTATTAAGCCTGGGACATGGACACACACACCGTGGCAATCATATTAGCAACACATGCCAACAAATGACAAAGTTCAGAGATCCTCGATTCATTATTACTAAAGGCAACAAAAAACCTCAGTCAAATGAGAAACAGATGAGGGAAGAACAAGATTATAAGACAGCAGCCAATACTATATTAATGGAGTAGTTGAAGAATAATGAAGACTAAGGATGGTGGCAGTGGTGGTGATGATAATGGAGGAGGAGGAGGTAGAGGATTTACAAGGCAGTAGTAAGTAACAATGATAGCCTTTAACTCATCTGGATTAGCTGTGTCTATTTTAATCATAGGAAAGAAAAACTATCCCACATTTTACTTATGGAATTTTTGTATGTTATCTTACATTCATCAGCATAATTTCTGAGCAGTAAATGAAACCGTAACAACTTAATTGACTCATACAACTCAATAACAACTCCATAGTGTAGGAGAGGCAATCAAGACTTTGTTTTGGGTGATCCTTAGTGGCTTAGTCTCCGTCTAATGTGTGACTAAGGAAGTAAACTCTAAGCTAAGCTGTCAAATTGATAAACACAACCGATAAGGAGGACTGAAGTTTGCTTCTCTTTTTTTTTTCCTATTGTCTATTGTTAAATAGCTTAAGCTAGATTTTCTGGTTTCCTGAATGACAGATAAATTATAAATATACTTCAGTATGCAGGACTTCTTCAAACGGGTCAGTAAAAATTATAAGACAGCTGTTAACTCTTTTGTTACCATATTTCTTGTTGAGATGCTCTGTGTTTATTTCAATTAATTTTAAATATAACAAAGAATTTAGTGAAAATAACTTAGTTATCACCAAGCTAGCATTCAGAACATGAATTGGGACTAAGTTTTGGTAGAAGATTTTAATTCAGAACTTTTGAAAAGAAGACATTTGTACTACAGAGCCAGAGCCGGTTTCAACTGGGCTGGTATCAAAAGGGTTAAAAAATTGAACTAAATTTCTCTAATCTAGAAAAAAAAATCTATTGCTATTGTACAGTTTGACTGGAGCCGACAAGCTGGAGAGAAACAGCAAGTTCCAGTCTGATTTGGCCTGGTTTCTACAGTTGGACACTCTTCCTAATGCTAACCACTTTACAGTGTATGCTGGGTGCTTTTAATGTGCCAAGTGGTTAAGTGGTTTTTACATTGCACTGGCATAAATGTTTTTTACATGGCACCAACACAGGACTCTTGCTGGCCAATCCTCTTCACCAGGAGATGTGGTCTTAATAATGATGGTATTTGGCCATGGATTTCATTATTTTCTAAATCAATTGAAAGAAAAATTGTGTATTCCAGCAGAAATATGGTAATAAAAGGGTTAAACAAGAAGATACAAATATGCTAACAAGCAAACTACGAGACAAAACAGTAGTGTCAACTAAATGGCAAATGAACACTGGAAGTTACACACACACACACACACTTCCAGAAAGGAAAGTCTGTCAGAAATATGGTTAATAATCCAAGTGATAATAAAATAATTTTAAGACAATCATCAAAATGATTTCTATGCCAAATGAATCAATAAGACTGATGAAATATGGAAAAAAAAAAAAAAAGATTATTAATTTACAAACTTCCCACAATCTATTCACACACCCATCTACATATCTCAAATGTGGAAGGATACTAATTAACATCGTTGATGAATTAAAAGATAAGAACAGCAGAAGAGCAAAATTAAAAAGATAAATAATGGAAAGGAAGCCAAGAAATCGGTAATTTATCAGCTAGCAGAGTTGTATTATATAATCAATCAAATGGTTAAATTCTTAGTTCTCTCTTGTTTATAGCTTTAACAATAATTGTAATTTTTTAAATACGTGCGTGTGTATGTCATTTACATTCATCATCGTTTAACATCTGTTTTCCATGCTGGCATGGGTTGGACGGTTTGATTTGAGGACTGGCAAGCCAGTAGGCTGCAATCTGATCTGGCAAGGTTTCTACAGCTGGATGCCCTTCCTAAAGTCAACCACTTCGAGAGCACTGGCATTGACCACGTTCGGATGGTGCTTTTAATGTGCCATCGGCATGGGGAGCCAGTCAGGTGGTGCTGGCATCGACTACCATCAACTTATAACAGTATATAAATACATTGTGTTAGCTTATGTATTTACTGCATGATTTAGTTATTTTAGATGTTCAGTTATTTACTTTTAAGGATATTACCAAGGCCCTTTGAAATCAAACTAAGGATGTGAGATAAATAGACGACACAATTAGCATGGCTGTGTGGTTAAGAAGCTTGATTTGCAACCATGTGGTTTCAGGTTCAGTCCCACTGTACAGCACCCGGGACAAGTATCTACTATAACCCCAGGCTGAAAATCCCTTGTGAGGGAATTAGGTAAACAGAAATTATTAGAAAGCCAATCATATATAAATGTGTGTGTGTTGTGTTTGTCCTCACCACTACTGGACAAGTGAGGCTGGTTTGTTTACATCCCCCATAACTTAACAGTTCAGCAAAAAAAAAAAACTGACAGAATAAGTACCAGCCTTAAAAAAAATAAATAGTGCTGTTCATTTATTTGACTAAACCTTTGAAGATGGTACCCCAGTGTGGCTGCAGTCCAATGACTGAAATTAGTAAAAGCTAAAAAAATCCAAAAATTTAAGTTGAAATTAAAAAGCAACCCAAAATATCAATACTAATGCCATTGATAATAGCACCATATTTTAGGAGAGGGGCAATTTGGATGGCTATTATAAATAGCACATTGATAATAGCCATCTAAATTTAGGGCTTCTATAGTAACCAACAACAAAGAAACCATTGTTTTAGGCTGAACTCTCTTTCGAACAGCTAGCTTACAAGTGACTCAGTTCTTTATTCAGTCACGTAAAACCTTAAATATTTTGCAGATATCAGCTGTGCAAATAAGTCCCCCTTGAAACACATTTCAGACATAGAAAAGCTCCTTGCAGATTTTGCAAGATTAATTATACATAAGCTCACTTGTAAATACAAGTTAATCTAGAACTTTTCAATTCAAAGAAATTATCATGCAAAACAACAGCTCTTACTTAATGCTAATCTAATCACTTTAGCCCACCACTTGATCTTATTAGAAAGCAACGGACATTTTATAAGTGATAGCACATCATTTATTCCAGGTTATCAAAAGTTTACAAAACGAAATTTGTTACAAATACATACTATATATATAT
>NC_068989.1:10314564-10332417 GCF_001194135.2 Octopus bimaculoides
ATATATATATTTATTAAGTTTACTAATTAAGACAGTGGGAGCTATATTTCACGATGACTAAGCAAGTCATTAGCAATAAAGCAATCAAAAGTAAGAAATATAATTACTGAATCCTTCCAGGACCAAGGAATAAATACATTTCAATAGTATGAATCAATGAAGTGGCGAGCTGGCAGAATCATTAGCATGCCAGGTAAAATGCTTAGCAACATTTTATCTGTCTTTATGATCTGAGTTCAAATTCTGGCAAGGTGCATTTTTGCCTTTTATCCTTTCAGGGCCAATAAAAGAAGTACCAATCGAGCACTCAGGAAGATGTAATTGACTTACTCCTTCCCCTAAAATAGCTGGCTTTGTGCCAAAATTTGAAACCAATAATATGAATCAATATGAAGGGGATGGGTTATTGAGAAAGAATGGTTGAATTATCATTTATCATCATTTGTTAACATTTTGCTATACTAGCATCAATTACATGACCAGTTTGTTTGAAAAGTAGTATTTTTTTTTTACATATCACAGATTTATATCCTCTCATTAGTGAGATGAACAAGTTTTAAGGACCAATTTAATTACTTCATGATAGATCTTATTAGGTCTAGCCAAACCCCACTCTAATTTGTAGTACCAACTCAAATTCATTTCTAGCACTATTTCATCAAAATTGTTATGCAATTATACAGAAATGTTGAATCTATTAATAAAATGAAGATGTAAGTAGGACTACGTTTGTTGTATTCTCCACCACACACCCAGCCACCCATTTTGTTACATAATTAGAAGAAATATTTCACCCAATGTTAACAAAGAAGTTCATAAATGAAAATAAATAATTTCTTGACATATCTATGAGGCACAACAGCTGTGAGATTAAGAAACCAGATTACTGGAAGTTCAGAGAAAGAAACCAACAGATATGAGTAATAGGCTTAAAAAAAAAAAAAATAACAGTCCCTCGGTTTGATTTGTTAGACTAAACCCTTGAAGACAGTGCTCCAGCATGGCTGCAGTCAAATGACTAAAGCAAATAAAAGATAGTCAGAAGCTCAAATCATGCTATTGTCATTGTGTTGCACCTTTGAGCAAGATTCATAATTTTCCTTGATCCAGTCTGCCTAAGGGAATAAAAAAAAAAAAAAGAGGTTCTCCCCCCCAATTTTACAATTGGGTGGTTTTTTTAGTAAAGAGTGTGGCACTGTCAGTTATGACAACGAGGTTTCCATTGATCTGATGGACAGAATAGCCTGATCATGAAATTAACATGCAAGTGGCTGAGCACTCCACAGACACACATACCCTTAACACTAGTTCTCAAGGAGATTCTGCATGACATAGAATGTGACAAGGCTGACCCTTTGAATTACAGGTACAACTCATTTTTGCCATCTGAGTGGACTGGAGCAACATGAAATAAATGTCTTGCTCAAGAGCACAACGCACTACCGGGAATCGAACTCACGACTTTACGATAATAAGCTGATTACCTGAACACTAAGCCAGAAGCCTTCACAGTAACGGGTGTGTCCAGTTATACAAACAACTGATTCCACCAGTAACTCATTGTATCCATTGCAAGCATGGAAGGAAAGAACTGACATGAAACCAAAACCAGGCAGTTGCAAAATGAGCTACTTCACCACACAGTCATGTTTTGATGTTCCTTGTTCCATGCTGACACAAATTGGTTGTACTTACAGAATAACCTATGAACAGTTTGAAATTAAAGACTTGTCATCATAAAATATGTTTTAGTTGCTGGCTATGTTTGGAAAACGGTTTTTTACTATGTGCAGCCCCTTTCAATGGTAGTGTCTGCAGACTTAATCTGGCTAAACTGTAAATTGTTTCTGGTCAACTATTTGGGTCAACCTACACAAGCATCAAAAGCCAAAAAAAAAAAAAAATTAATGCAGTCATTCTTCTTGCATACAGTTATCAATACCTCACTATAAAGCCAAGTTAATTTTTTTGACCCTTCATCACCAGACTTTTTAGTTTTACCCACTATTATTTCAGAAAGGAACCGAGATTAAGTCTTTCACTTCTTCCTCTCCCATTTCTCCATCTCTTGCTCCTCCATCCACTTTCTAAAAGTTCCGGCCCATCCGGAACTTGTGAAATCGTGTGTTGAAACAGATGTTGTTGTACTTGGGGATGGTCATATTGCCAGTTTAGCCAATAAAAACACACGCACTGTATATTTGGTGTTAATTTGCTTCACTTTTACTCACCTTGTATCGTGAGGAGCCACCTGGAAACCTCGTCATCACTATTTATCATTTCTCAGCTCCTATTGAGTATTTACACACTCTCTCTTCTAACTATGAAGACCTAACTCCTTAACAACAAGAACATGCTCGTCTACACTTCTCTCAATACTTTAATCTCTCATCTCCTAATATAAAGCTGCCTCCATCCTCATTCCACCATGCCACACATTTCCTAGTCTTGCTAGCTGCATGGTGACTTCACAAGTGCTGAAGCCATGTGAAAAGCACCCAGTACAAGTTGTCAAGAGGTTGGCATTAGGAAGGGCATCCAGTCATCGAAACCATCCCAAAGCAGACACCAGAACATGATATATAGCCCTTGGACTTATTGAATCATGTCAAACCATCCAACCCATGCCTGCTTGGAATATGGATGTTAAATGATGACAATGAGGAGGGTATACAGAAAACATGTTACTGTTTCTGAGTAGGCTATTTCGTTCTTCAGTAATGCTGAGAAAATAAGTACCACATTCTCTGAGAATACATTAGTTGTAGCAGACGTCTCATCTACTTAACATTATCGAATCCAAAACAAAAAACTAGCATTTACCATTAGTTATAAATTTTCTTTTCTTTTTTTTTATTTTGGCTGAGTTAAAAGTACCAACACACTGTTACGCAGTGCAATCTTAGGCAAGAAAGAATACTTATTTTGAAACTAGATATCACAACAGTATTTATAGCTTCCATTCATAAAATGGCTATGCCAACAATTCCAGTAAATACCCAGATGTTCAGAAATACCCAATCTAAGCTAACTTGCTAAAAGGAATATAAATATGAAAGAGTGTTTTGTTTTGTTCGTAACTAACTAGTTGCAAGCATGGTTGTGTGGTTAGGAAACTCGCTTTGCAACCACATGGTTTCAGGATCAGTCTCACTACACAGCACCCAGTACCGATCCAACCAATGCTTTGTGAATAAATTTGGTAAATGGAAACTGAAAGAAGCCTGTCGTGTGTGTGTGTGTGTGTGTGTGTGTGTGTGTGTGTGTGTGTGTGTGTGTGTGTGTGTGTGTGTGTGTGTGTGTGTGTGTGTGTGTGTATAGAATATATTAGATTGATGCTTAGTGAAAGTTTAAGACGGCAAAATAGGAGTGGAAATGAGGCTTCAAGCCTGGTTCTTCATCAGAAAGAGGCAAAAAGTCCACATGAGCATGTGAGTGTCTTCGTGTTTGTTCTCCTACCCACCGGTTAAAAACCAGTATTGGGTTGTTTATTTCCTTGCAACTTAGCAAAAGAAACCAATAAGTAGTAGACTTAAAAGAATAAGTACTGGGAGCGATTTGTTTGGCTAAGCCCTTCGAGGCAGTGCCCCAGCATGGCCGCAGTCCAATGAGTGAGACATGTAAAACATAAAAGGTAATTCCACAAAAACTTCAAATACCAGGAAGCAAAATAATGAAAATACAAAGAGTTGTCTCAGCTTATTTTTCAAAAGTTTTCAAACAAGATTGTGGTATAAACGAGGAAATTAGCTACTGTCTCTATATATAATATTATAAGCCAACGCAATCAGAAAGAAAATATAGAACCATTATAGCAAACTTTCAAACCACTGACCCTAGAATTGACATCTAGCAGATGGAAGATAATCAGAAACAAGGAAATCTGATAAAAACAATAATATTAAAAGATTAATGTTATAACACAATAACCCAATATGCATATGAACAGACAAATATATCTTTGTATAGGGTCAACATGGATCAAGTTGTAAAGATAAATTATTCCATGCTCCCATTCCACGCATACATCAATTTATAAAGTGCTTTACAATAAATTGGTTAATAGTGTTGCTGCATAAAAATTATAAATTGGCCAGACATACTCTTGTAATAATCATCATCTGGTGAGAAAGGGGTGAGTAGAAACGGTAATTATCTGTGTGTATGTATGTGTGCATGTAGATATATATATATAATATAATAAGATTTTATGTGTGTGTGTGTGTGTAAAATGTAATTAGTGTGTTATGGAGATAAGAAATTTGTAATAAATAAGGCTTTCACATCCTGATCTATGGATGTGTTCTGTGCTGTATCTTTTTTTAGTCAATACAGATAAATGGAGAATGACCTTCCAGAGGGAAACACTACAATCTGATGCAAATCTTTACACTAAGTATGTCTAGCAAGAGAGAGAGACAGACAGAGTCAGACAGAAAGTCAAACAGGCAGAGACGTATGGCTCTAGAAACTAGTAGATACAATATACCATCTTATAGTGGGGAAATTTGAATATATATTTCTAAAGGGAAGAGAGAGAAAAGGCAGCGATAGTCAGTCGTATCAGATCAAAAACACTACAATGAACAACCAGCTGGTGAAAAAACAGAGCTAGACAAATTGCCTGAAATAATTCTTTCTTATAGAACATAGATATAAATAAATTCTTTGTGGTAGGTTTTGGTGTAAGCCTAATTTTTTGTTGAGGAGTGGGTCATCAAAACAACAAATGCTGCTAAATGACACAAGTGTTCTGTGAAAAAATAAAAAAGAAAAATAATAAAGGAAAAAAATATCAGTGGTAGTTATAAACGAACGACAATGTCAGTGAGTGGCTCCAGCAAAAGAACATTTTAAGATGTTTTTCCACAGTTTAAATCATGTGTCACCAAGTGAGTACTTTCACATCAAGGAAGATGAAACGGGGGGAGAGGCAGGGAAGTGAGGGGGAACTACAGACGTTAGTGTGAAGTCGACATGACCCAAGTAATGATATTTAAGAGTTGTATATTAGAAGAAGAAATGGAGTGTGTGATATGGAAAAAATGTAAAATGAATGGAATTCAAGTAAGCCAATTTAGGAAAAAACAGGTTACTTCACTGGCTGCTACTGAGAAATGAGGATAAGAAAGAAAGAAGACATCAAGGAAGACAAAAATAGAATATATAATTAGCTGAGAACAGGACCAAGTGAGAGATAAATTACCACAAGACAAATACAATTTGCTAGCTTGACAGTAGTACTATATTGACAGAAATGTAGTTAAATGGAACGACAATAATGTTAAAAAAAAAGAGAGAGAGAAAAAAAAAATCACCCAAAAACAGTCTAACAATTTACGGTGCACTTTTCTAAAACTGACTAAAACAATAATTATTATTATCATTATTATAATATTAATAATAATAATGGTTTCAAATTTTAGCACAAGGCCAGCAATTTCAGGGTAGGGAGAAGAGTCAAATACATCAACTCCCCCAGTACTCAACTGGTACTTATTTTATCAACCCCAAAAAGATGAAAGGCAAAGTTGGCCTCAACAGAATATGAACTCAGATCAAATGCTTTGAAGCATTTTGTCCAACATGCTAACCATTGCGCCAGCTTGCCACCTTAATAAATAATAATAATAATAATAATAATAATAATAATAATAATAATAATAATAACAATAATAATAATAACAATAATAATAATAAACTCGACTGTTCTCACAAATGAGAATACTAAAAATGAACCCGACCACTCTCAGAAATTAAGTAAAAACCAGAAAAAATAATCCAGAATCCTTGTCTGGTACCAGATCGATCCCAAAATCTAATCAGTTCATGCCAGTCATGAGGCCAAACATCCCTGAAAGTTTCATCCGAATCCATCCAGCGGTTTTTGAGATATCTTGTCCACAGACAAACAAAACTGAAAACAATACCTCTGCCTTCAACTAAGTCAGCAGAAATAATAATAATAATAACAACAATAACAATAATAATCCTTTTTAATATAGGTACAAGACATGAAATTTATGGGGGAAGGGGCTAGCCAATTACACCAATCCTAGCTCAACTGGTATTGATTTCATCAACCATGTAAAGGGAGAAATAATTTCTTAGAGTGCAAATTATTACTAAAATAGCTATTTTTCTCTATCATTCACTCATTCAGAATATGTAAATATGAATTATTAGAGCATATATTTTCAAAGCCAGGTGATTTTTTCCTAATAAATAGGAGCAATTTTACCTACTTTAGGAGATACAATATAATGATTGTAGCAGTGTTTGGTCTACTAACCTTTTAAGCTAACAGTCAGTCCAATATTAACTTAAAATATATCTCTTACAGGGGCAAAAGAAAAGGTTTTGGTATATAAAGAAAAGAACATTTTCAAGTACTTTAAAAATGAAAGTGAAGCAAAATGTCCACAACTGGGAGTAGATTCAGTTTATAGCAATTTTTATTTCAAAGAATAGTTCATTATGATGATAATGATCAAACTAGAATGTACCATTAAAAGAAATACAATGGCCTCCAACATGTGTGAACTATATAAACTTAAAATGTAAAAGCTTTACAACATCTGAAATACATCAACAACTTAATACATTTTATGTTCAGCTTATCAGAATTTGGTTACAAAAAAGAAAAAAAACTGTGTCAGGGTGGCAAATTGTTGGATATTAATTATGATAGAAAAGGCTCAGGTTTCCTTTGTCATAAACTAAATGGTCATGATTCTTGTGGTGTGGTTCTTATCTGTGCCAATTAAAATACTTTCTCTTTACTATAGGAGTAATACTACATCAAAATAAATCTGAACAATTAAAGCCTGAATTCTTACAAAAATAAGGATAACTAAAAATAGATTATATTCACCTAGCTCAAAATCATTACAGGACAATAAGAATTTCTCCCCCACAAAGTAGGTTTGTGGTGTATATATATATACATGTACTTATAACTACTTTTTAATTAAAGTAAGAAAAACACTACCCTCTGGGCAGTTTTCTCATAGTTTATGTAATAAATGTATTACCTTTCCCATTTGTATAGAACACTATCTAATGCATGCGTAGGATGACATTTCCAATGTGTTCTTTCCTAGTTGAAGAAAGTAGAGTGTGATTTGAGGAAAATGTGGCTACTATTTCTAGCAGGTCAATCAACCACACATTAAACATTTATAAGAAAGACCAAGTTATAAAATAATATAACAGGAAAGAGAAACAAAGAGTATTCATATTGATTAGTTCTCCTTGTTATGCAAGAACAATATTTTCTTTATAATAGTAACTGCTATAATACTTTCATAACAATGAAAGACTGCGCAAGTTAGACTGACAAACAGAAGTAACAAAGAAGTGAATTTCAGTTTAACCCTTAAAGCATTCAGATTCCTTTGTCAAATGTAATGCTTATTTATTCACATTGTTTTGAATTAATTATGCATTATCTTGTAGCTTTGGGATTTTGATGATGTGAGTGTTTATTTTTAGAATGACGTCCTAAGGTTGGTGCAAGGGGTCCAATATGGCCAGTTTGAACATAAAACAAGTAGAATAATATTTGGGCCAGAAATGACTGGTTCGAATGTTAAAGGGTTAAAGATGGAAACAGAAAGAAGAGAGGGAGTGTTTGGCATAGGCTTTGGGGCATAAAGTACAATCAGGATGACAAGTAAAAGGTGTATCAAACAGACCTAGATAGAGAATTAACAACCTGCTAGTTCAGAAAAATGGGGAACTATCAGAGAAGCAAAAAAGGAGTCAGAGAGAAGATAATGTGAAGTTTTCCAACCAATCAGAAAGCCTTTTTTTGGTAATAACCAAGAATGTTAGCAGGATTTTAAAAATAGGTTCAAGGTTGCAAATTTGGAATATAGTGGGTTTGGTGGCATACAAGACCTACTTTATAAAAAAGACTCAAAAAAAAAAAAAAAAGAAAATCACCCCAGATTCTATAGGCAAAGTTGGACCTCCCATAAGTTTTAATGCGCTGAAACCCTTTTTTCCACCACTGAATTTGAGAAGCATCCAGTACTTGAATGGTATTCTAATGCATCAACCCCAGAAGATTCTTCTGGCAAAGTTGATCTCAGCAAGAACTGAAGAACTCTGGATGTGAAGGGTCATAATTAATCCTCTTCTGACCAAATTTCTGTTGAAACACGTAGCTTTGTTTCAATTGGTTTTGAAAATAATGAGCAAGTTAGTAAAATAATTTTGCCAGTATAAAGACATTTTTTGGAACATAAATTAACATGGAAATTAGGTTTTTAATTTAGATCACTTTAAAAGAGGGAGTTTGTATACAGAACTAAGTATCAAAAGGATTAAACACCATGAGGTATTTTATCAGCACAATACTTTCCAATGTTTCTCTGAGCTTGTCACCCTATTTCCCTATACTTAGGGTGTGACACCCGTTTTTTTTTTACTCCAACAGAAAAAAAATGCAAGTTTCAAAAGAAATTCTGTGATACCCCTAAACTATACTATCTGTGAGACCTTAGGGTGTCATGACACCCCAGTTGAAAACCACTGCACTAATGATTCTGTTAACTGGATGCCTTCACCTTGGTAGAAATATTAAGAACTAATCATATTAAAACAGAAAAAATTCAGAAAAAATACATATAATGAAAGCTTATATAAATAATTTAGCATGTAAAATTAATCACCATGATCTAGTTTAAGATAAGGCCAGTACGTTGGCAGCTACATCCCAATAAGGATGATCTAGTGGGTAAACTAAACAGGGTATATGTATATGTATATGTATATATGTATGTAACTAACTGAAACAATGTGAAATAAATCTCTAAATAAACATGATAGAATTAGAGATGTGCTGTATACGAAAATGTCACATTGACCAAAAAAGAACTATCAAAGGTAAACAAAAAAAATAAAACCAAATAATAAAAAAGATAAAGAAAAAAGGAGAGACAACTAGCTACCTAGTTTATAGCTCCACAGAAAGTCCAGTTGGTATTTAACAAAGTAAAACTAGACTAACAAACAATGAAGCAAAAACTACCCTGTTGAGTTAGAGAGAAGTTCACCATAATCAAGTCTTTGGAATAAACTGTCAGGCAGACATTAAAAAAAAAAAAACCTGTTTGGTAAGTAAAGTCACAGAATCAACAGAAATGGATGAATCATAGTGTTTGTTTTGTTTTGGTTTCTTTCAAGAGATCTTTTACATGATTGAGGTTGCGTTCTGAAATTTAATTATCATCACCATCACTGTTATAGCATCTACTTTTCCTTGCTTGCATGGGTAGGGCAGAATTTGTTGAGGTGGATTTTCTACAGCCAGACAGTCAGATGTCCTTCCAGTCACCAACCCTCATCTGTTTCCAAGTAGGGTAATATTTCCTCATGGCCAGACATGTCTTGGAAATGAAGGACACTCCTAGCATGATGTTAAGACAAAGCGACAGTAACAAACACACACACACACACAAACATATATATATATATATATATATATATTCATACATACACACACATAACAAGCTTCTTTCAGCTTCCATCTGCCAAATCCACTCACAAGGCTCTGGTCATCCCAAGACTATAGAAGACATTTGCTCAAGGTGCCATGCAGTGTGACAGAAACCCAAATCATGCAGTTGGGAAGCAAACTTTTTAGCACACAGCCATGGCAAAGAGGAAGTGAAAGCTAGACGGCGTCCCTTCAAAATTAATACTTTCCTTAGTAAAGATAACTTGAGTAAATCCAAATACTTCAAGTGAAAGTATTGAAGCTAAAGCTAAGTAAGATACTCTGACACTTGATAAAAAGAACAAGCGTAGGAGTGGCTGTGTGGTAAGTAGCTTGCTTACCAACCACATGGTTCTGGGTTCAGTCCCACTGCGTGGCACCTTGGGCAAGTGTCTTCTACTATAGCCTCGGGCTGACCAAAGCTTTGTGAGTGGATTTGGTAGACGGAAACTGAAAGAAGCCCGTCGTATATATGTGTATATATATATATATATATATGTTTGTGTGTCTGTGTTTATCCGCTAACATTGCTTGACAACCAATGCTGGTGTGTTTATGTCCCCATAACTTAGCGGTTCAGCAAAAGAGACCAATAGAATAAGTACCAGGCTTCCAAAGAATAAGTCGATTTGCTGAGGTCGATTTGCTCGACTAAAGGTGATGCTCCAGCATGGCCACAGTTAAATGACTGAAACAAGTAAAAGAGTAAAAGAGAGTAAAGAGAGTATTACAACTTTTTTTCCTGACTTATTTAGAGGAAGTGTAGTGACATTTTTCATAATCTTAGAGACTGACAGGAAGAAGAAAAGATGTTATTTTTCAATACCAAACCAGCCATTGACAGCTGAAAATTATTTCTTGGTTCTAATGACCAAACCAGCCATAGACGGCCGAGTGAACCCATTGATATTTAAATGTAAATTTCAGCACCTATCTCGTTAGTATATTCTTGAAAACACATGATTTCACTTTGTAAATAGTCGAGTTACAGTATCCGACATTATTTGACATAATATCTGAGCTCTGCAAATTTTGGGAGATTTTATTCCACGTTTTCTCTTTGGTGACTCTTCACAACCATCAGAGCACGAAGCGCTCCTCATGAGCACAGGTTCGTGAGATGGTTGTGATCTGTAAACAGTTTTGAGTAGGAGCCAGAAGGAGAAATATGAACGTGCAATGCATATGTGCACATTGATTTCGTAAAACAGAAGAGAAGAATAAACATGCAATGAGCACATCAATATAAAACAGAAGAGAATAAAAGTTATATGATGGGTGTAAAGGCAGAGTGTGGAGGCGCAATGGCCCAGTGGTTAGGGCAACGGATTCGCAGTCATAGGATCGTGGTTTCGATTCCCAGACCGGGCGTTGTGAGTGTTTATTGAGTGAAAACACCTGAAGTTCCATGAGGCTCCGGCAGGGGATGGTGGCAAACCCTGCTGTACTCTTTCACCACAACTTTCTCTTACTCTTACTTCTTGTTTCTGTTGTGCCTGTAATTCAAAGGGTCAGCCTTGTCACACTGTGTCACGCTGAATATCCCCGAGAACTACGTTAAGGGTACACGTGTCTGTGGAGTGCTCAGCCACTCGCACGTTAATTTCATGAGCAGGCTGTTCCGTTGATCAGATCAACTGGAACCCTCGACGTCGTAAGTGACGGAGTGCCAACGACAACAACAAAGGTAGAGTACATTTATGACAATATATACCAGGAAAACCCATAGAGTAGTGTATCAAAGTTGGAAGATTCGCGAAGCAAATACTGGGTATTATTGTGGGTTTAGTTTTTATACAGGAAAAGGGACAATGATGTAACTTAGTATGACCTAGGGTACGATGTGGTCAGGAATTTATCACTTCCATACCATAACCAGGGCTGTATATTATTTTTTGACTAATTTTTTTAGTTTGGTCAAAATTCTGGTGGATTTAGAATTAGAAGCTGTAACAACATATATGTGTGCTGACAGTAATTGCTCGTAGAAAAAGGCTGCCATTGGATATATAAAAAAAAAAAGAGATGAAATAATCCAACGGCAAAAAGGAAATCTGCTAGCGACTGCATACAGTAATAAGAAGCAGATAAATTTTCTATCTACCTGTGCACAACCATTTGTAGATGAAAATGGCACCCCATTGGTGAACCTCAATTATAACAAGGTACATGGACAGTGTAGATCAGCTAAATCAAATGATGAGCAATTATCTGGTTGGTAGACCAGGTAATAAATGGCGGCGATACCTGGTTTGGTACATAGTAAATATGAGTATTGTTTATATTATATACCAAATCAGGAGGGGCTCGAAAGCAGCGCGACCATCTGCAGTTCCAAGATGTAGCAATGCAGTTGAGGGCAGATTAATTCCTCAAAAAAAATAATAAAATAACTATAGGAAGGAAAAACAAAGCCTGTCAGAGAGTCATCCCTCTGAATTCAATTGATTTCCATAAATTAGAAAAAAAATCAAGGGTCACAAAAGGTAGTGCCATGAACATCTACAAAGGAAAACTCCCAGACGACGGCCAGTAGAAATTTCTTTCCAATGTGCATTCCGCAAGGTTGCATTATGTAGAGTGAAACATTTTACAAGTTTCCAAAACAGAAATTGTGTACGAACGGTGTATATATGTATGATTTGATTTTATAAATATTTTTCAAATTAACTTAGTCTTTACTTTTTATTTACCTGTAATTTTAATTTGTCTGTAAGGTGAGTGACAAGTTTTGATTTAATATCTATTGTAAATCTTTATTATATTTGTTTCTGTGTATTCATGTATGTGTGTGAGTTTATTTCATTTTCTAGTTTTCTTCAAAAACAAATTCCAGTATTTCATTGTTTTACCTTTATTGTACACCTGTTCTTATGTGCATTAAATTCAATTAATAACCTAGTGATGTGCAAAATTTTTCTATATTAAAATTTTGTTGCATACCCAATTGACTATTAGCTGATAACTCATTTTCTATGGTGATGTTTAAACAAAATTTCAAAAATCACATTAATATGTCGATGAATAAAAAAAGTTACAGTTGTTTAATGAAACCAGTCTAAATTCGTGGTTATTTTAGAATTTAATTGAAACTCATAAGCGTGTTTTTTTAGTTAGAAATTTAGCAATGAAAGGGCTAGAGGTCTGGCCTAAATGCTTGCAACATGGTCAACTACACAAAAAGATACCCAAGATGTCAGATGTCAGTATAAAATCAGATGAAAGATTAAGTTTATATAACTCATGTTAAGTCTAAAGCAGCAAGCTGGTAGAGTTGTTAGCATGTTAGAATTTCTTCTGGCTTTTTACACTCTGAGTTCATATCCCACTGAGATCAACTCTGCCTTTCATCCCTACTAGGTGGATAAAATAAGTACCAGTCAAATACTGGGGTCAATGTAATTGACTTGTCCCCTCCACTCAAAATTGCTGGCCTTGGATCCTGCAATAAATAGGGATCCCATTCAAGGGAAATGTTGTGATCATGGAAACCTTATGAGTCCTAGAAAAATAATTAAAGCAAAAAGTCTACGACCCAAGGAAGTACAAAAACCATTAAAAAAAGGTAATTTTTTAAAATTTTTTTTTACTCATTGAATTAGTATTTGAGTGAAAAATATTTCAAATGAATAACACAAAATAGCAACTGTAGAGAGAAAAATTCTGAACATTACATGAGTAACCAAAGAATTTCAGAGAAATAATATTTCTCTGAATAAGATCTAATATATATAAACTAATATAACTAAATAAAACATATAAAATGCATGGAATTCCAAGCTAAATATGTCGTCATTAATCCAGAAATCAAAATCCAGTAGGGAAATTTCATAAATGAGAAACTAATTCCCAAACATTTTTCAACAGTCCTCATAAGTTAAAATTATTTTGTAAAGAATTCAAGCAAGCAAGTAAATCACAATTTTCTCTCAGTCTGACATGAAATTATTCCACAACATTTCTAGAATATGAACCATAACATTTTAGGATACTGGGTTACTAAAGTTTTAGACATAATTTAACGCAATGAATGATAAACAACTAAATCCACAGCCATATGTAGATGACAGAGAAGAGACATGGGATACAGTTATTGTTGACAATCATTTAACATGAATCACATTATAATGTTATTAATCATATGAATAAAATCTCCCACACAGAGCAAACCAGGTTCAATTTCCTAGCTATGCCAATATAATTAAAACGGTAGTTCAATAGACAACATACTGCAAAATAGGAGTCTCAAGAGAAATGGCCAAGCAAGTATTGCTTAAGCATAAGCCTGAGTGATTAAGCAACTTGCTTGGCAATCACATGGCTTCAGCAAGAGTCCTATTGAACAGCATCTTAGGAAAATATCTTCTACTAATAGCCCCCAGTTCAACCAGTGCCTTGTGAGTGAATTTAGTAGAGGGAAACTGTGTAGAAGCCTATCTCATATATATATATATATCATCATTTAACGTTTGCTTTCCATGCTGGCATGGGTTGGACGGTTTGACTGGGGACTGGCAAGCCAGGAGGCTGCACCGGGCTCCAATCTATATACACACACACACACACACACACACATACATACATACATATATATTTATGCATGTATATTTGTGTTTGTCCCCTACTGCTACCACCTGACAAGTGGTATTGGGTTGTTTACATCCCTGCAACATAGCAGTTTAGCAAAAGAGTCTAACAGAATAAGTACTACAGTTCTATATTTAAGAGATGAAGAATTATGTACATTATTTACATTTGACAGGTATTTGTCCTCATCTTGTTTGTTGTGAACACAACGTTTCGGCTGATATACCCTCCAGTCTTCATCAGGTGTCTTGGGGAAATTTCGAACCTGGGTCCTCATTCCTAAGGTAATTTTCGATGTTATTATTATTATTATTATCATTTTTATTATTATTATTATTATTATTATCATTATCATTATTATTATTATTCAGGTCACTGAATAATAGGGTTAGTAGCCCATGCTCTTAACCACTACACCATATGCCCATGGGCATATGGCGTAGTGGTGGACAAATATCCATCAAATGTAAATAATGTAAATAAAGTAGATTTTAAAAATAAATGCCAGGCTTGATTTTTTTTTTCCCAGTTAAAATCCTTCAAGGTAGTGCTCCAGTGTAGACACAGTCCAATGTCTGAAGCAAGTAAAAGATACAAAGATACCCAAAGGGACAAGAATTTACAACAATCTAAGGCTGAATTCTATGGACAGCCATTTTTTAACCAACACAATCATTAGCTGTCTTTGATTAGTTTTTTTTTTTTTTCTTGACCTAATTAGTATATTTATTTACTATGCTGCAAAATTAAAACCCACAGCTTAACTATTACATACTGTTATGACTGACTTCTAAAAATATATATGCTAAACTTAGCGTGTACACACGTAAATTTAGAATTGTATTCTAACTGGTATGTGCAACTGCATATGCCGACAAGCTTAAATCTATTTTAATATGCAGCAGTTTATTTTCCCATTATGTAGTCAAAATCAAATGCCCATGAGAAATTGTATATGCTGACAACCTAATTTTTCCTCGCGAATCAATAAAACTCCACAAATATGTTATGTAGAAAGGGTTTGCAGAAAAGAGGTTGAGAATATTAAAAAAATATATATGAATTTTGAGAGGAGTAACTCCATACACAGGAACTACAGCTGAAAGATACACAAACAGAATAGAATTTTATATTAAATAGCAGTGACCTGCACCGAATGCATTTGTGCAACTGACAGAGTGTGTCTGAAAATGTTGTGATAGTTCCCAATGTTTTTTTTTTATTTTTCCTACTTTAGCAATTTAATATTGTTAAGCAGACCAATGATTACAGCCAAGTCAACCTTAACAAAAAAAAACCCTAATTTTTTTTATATATATCTGGGACAAATGCCCTCTTTTTATTTTAACACAAGGAAATTTGACTGCCATTTCTAGCAGGTCAAGCAACTCGGACAGAGGCTCCCTCACTGGCTTGTTAACACCCTAATCATTGCGAGAGATGGAGTCATTGATAGTATAAGTGACAAGAGTTCAAAGAAGCTGGAACAAGCTGAGAAAACTGCTGCCTTTTACAGAGAAGAGAAATTCTTGCTAAGTGCAAATAAGGGAGGCTGTATGTATGATATGTCAGCAATGTAATGTCAATGAAACATGACGTAAAAAAAAATGCAGAAAGCATACAGCAGTTGGAGAGGGAAGATTTGAGAAAGAATTTGTCTCAAATATGTTACTGCTAAGCAGTAATTTAAAGGATACTATTAAGCATAACTCATTGGCAATAAAAGGGTTCTCTCTCTTTGCTGCCTATATTACTTTCTATCTATCTTTATCTTTGACTATATAAGGCAAAGCAAGTGATGCTATACAGCAGTAAAACATGAGCAAATTTACAGAGGATCTGGAACAACGATGGAAGACCAAGTCAAGTATAATCTGTGGGATCTGCATTAACTTAGAAGAAAGGTTAAGTGTAAAGCAGTTGAAATAGCAATTTGGCATTGAAGATATTGACTGATGCCTATGAGAGACAACCAAAGTAGTATTTATATATATATATATATATAGATATATATATATATATATATATAATGGTATATACTGCAGGGGAAAGTGATGGGAGTTGATGGTTGAACTTATTTGCAGTATAGACCAGAAACTTAAGAGCAAGTTGTTAGATCAGATATAAGAATAATGAGCCTTACAGGTGAGTCAACTCAGAATTTAGATGCACACAGACAGTTGTAAAATATACCGATCATGAAACATGGATGTTATAAGAATGGGGATGTAGTTAGACAATGAAATCGTCGATAAACTATGTGTGAAAAGAGAAAAGTTTGAAGTCACATGAGCGTATAATACAAATGAACCACAGGAACCAAATGTTAAATGCTAAAGTCAAGTGCTGAGACAGAATGAAATTGGCCTATAATGCCAGGATGAGATAGTTTAATAATTTACAAACAGAGAAATACCTTCAACCCATAATAACAAAAGTCTGTTCAAATATTTTATTTAAACCAGTTGTATTGTGCATCATGAGAAACAATCGATATGTGAAACATACAGATTACTATTCAATGCAAGTGTGCAGTTAAGTTTGTTTCCCAACCATGGCTATAGTAGAAGATACTTGCCCAAGGAGTCACTGTGTGGTACCTTGCACGAGTTTCTTCTTCTACTATAGCTCCTGACTATAAGTCACACAAGCAAGGATATATAGATTCTGATGATGTGATTGTTTATTTTCAGAGTTCAACATTCAGATGATTCTGTCAAATGTAACATTTATTTATTCAGGCCGTCCAGCCACAGAACCCATATCAAAGCAGACAAATGGGGCTTGGTGCAGTTTTCCAGCTCCTATCAAACCATCCAACCCTTGCCAGTATGGAAGGAGGACATTAACTGATGAGGATGATTTATTCACATTATTTTGAACTAATCATGCATTATCTTATAGCTTTCAGATTTTGATAATGTGATCGTTTCCAGTGCCGCCTGACTTGCTCTCGTGCCAGTGGCACATAAAAAGCACCATTCGAGCACAGTCATTTCCAGTGCTACCTGACTGGCACCCATGTTGGTGGCATGTAAAAAGCACCATTCAGGCGTGGTTGATGCCAGTACCACCTGACTGGCCCTCATGCCAGTGACATGTAAAAATCACCCACTACACTCTTGGAGTGGTCAGCGTTAGGAAGGGCATCCAGCTGTAGAAACTCTGCCAGATCAGATTGGAGCCTGGTACGGCCTTCTGGCTTGCCTGTCTTCAGTCAAACCATCCAACCCATAGCAGCATGGAAAGCGGACGTTAAATGAAGACGATGATGACAGTTCTCATACCATTAACCTTACAAATCAACTCAAATATTATTGATGTGAAACAGTAGAATCCAAGGAACCTAGTGATGGTCAGTGTCAGCATGTATAATGAGTATATAAACTTGACAGAATGGACTAAATTATTTAGCCATGAGAAAGCCTAACATTTTAAGAAAGACCTTATCTTGGAGAAGAAAGATGAACTGTCTACTGAGAGTACTGAATAAAAAGATTGGAGAGAGAGAGAGAGAGAGAAAATAGCAGTGGAGAATGAAGGAGAGTAGGAGTAACAATAGGGATCATATTTTAGTAGGAGGCATAGAGTGAAAGAAAGGAAATAAAGATGAACTGAAAGAGGAGAGAGAGGAGGTTAAGATGAGGAGAGAGAGGAGGTTAAGATGAGGAGAGAGAGGAGGTTAAGATGAGGAGAGAGAGGAGGTTAAGATGAGGAGAGAGAGGAGGTTAAGATGAGGAGAGAGAGGAGGTTAAGATGAG
>NC_068989.1:10332427-10334172 GCF_001194135.2 Octopus bimaculoides
GGAGGTTAAGATGAGGAGAGAGAGGAGGTTAAGATGAGGAGAGAGAGGAGGTTAAGATGAGGAGGGAGAGGAGGTTAAGATGAGGAGGGAGAGGAGGTTAAGATGAGGAGGGAGAGGAGGTTAAGATGAGGAGAGAGAGGAGGTTAAGATGAGGAGAGAGAGGAGGTTAAGATGAGGAGAGAGAGGAGGTTAAGATGAGGAGAAGGGATGACAACAAAAGAAGATAAAAAAAAGGATGCACAGGTGGTGGTAAAGAAAAAGGTACAGATAGAAGATAAGGTTAAGGGTAAAGAATCAGGATGGAGTAAATGAGGTGGAGAGGAGGTGGGAGTAGTCAGGGTGTGGCAGTGTTGTTTACCTATAGGCGAACAGCACAATTCGTTCACTTAATAACCCAGGATAGGGATTGGTAGAGTGGAAAGAGGTTGAAAAGAAGAAGGTCAAAGTCAGCTTAGAGAACAAAGAGGTGTTCGTTAATACTTTCTGACAAAGAATTGCTGAAAAATGAAGTGCATTCCCACGTGTTTTCAAATGAAGGTGACTCCACTAACAAACAGCTGGCGAAATGAAAAGTCAAGCTATAACTTTTGGAAAATGCTTGAGCATAGTTTCAGAGGTACTTGACAAAGCAATCATCTAAACCAGCAGTGATTCTCAACTGGGGTTATTGTGGCTCCTGCGGATCCATATTAAGATTTTTGAGGGTCCACGCAACAAAATAGTAAACTGAGGATCCGCAATAGTATTTGAAAAGGTTCCTGAAAAAATTTTGCTTTAGATGTATTGCAAGAAACAGCAAGGTTTCTCTTTCTCTCTCTCTCTAACATTTTACATAGTTCAAACTACACAAGTTAATGTGTGAAAAACAAAATAAGAATTTGAAAGAAGTAGGTGCAGGAGTGGCTGTGTGGTAAGTAGCTTGCTTATCAACCACATGGTTCCGGATTCAGTCCCACTGTGTGGCACCTTGAGCAAGTGTCTTCTACTATAGCCTCAGGCCGACCAAAGCCTTGTGAGTGGATTTGATAGATGGAAACTGAAAGAAGCCCGTCATATATATGTGTATGTATATATATATATATATATATATATATATATATATACATACACAATTCCTTATAAGAAAAATCATGCAAGTCTTTTGAAGAAAAGGTCCCCCCACTTGAGAAAAGTAAGACCAATTTAAGGGTCAGAAGAAAAAGAGTCAGATCAGCATAGGATAGTATGCTGAAGTGGCAGAACTGCCAGCTGATGGGTGACAGAAAAGGAAAATTTATCTCCGGGTGTACATGAAGAGGGTAGAGTTCTGGGATTCTGTTGGTGGACTAGGCTTAGTGGAGAGAGCAGCAGCAACCAACATCAACTGTGAAGCAGTGGTGGAGGACAACCACAAACACAAGGATACACACCTGTACTTGAAACAAACACATCAAACTACGTAAAATTGCTGTCATCCATATATATATAGGCTTGTCCTTTACAGGTGTCAGTGCCACATAAAATGCATTCGTGTTGGTGGTGTGTGAATGCACCCGGCACACTCTGCAAAGTGGTTGGCATTAGGAAGGGCATCCAGCTGTTAGAAACCATGCCACAACAGACAATTAGAGTCTGACCAGCTCTTGTCAAACCATTCAACCCATGCCAGTATGGAAAACGGAACATTAAATGATGATGATGATGTGTGTGCGTGTGTGCGTATATATATATATATATATATATATATATATATATATATATATATA
>NC_068989.1:10334237-10342815 GCF_001194135.2 Octopus bimaculoides
GTATATATATATATATATATATATATATATATATATATACATATATGTACAGGGTGTCCACAAAGTCTGGGTACATAGGGATTAACACATAATTTAAGAAATTATTATTTCTTATATTTAATTGTTTATGTTATGATTTTATTTACTCCATGTACCCACATGGGGATTAACAATACTTTAAGAAATTATTATTTCTTATATTTGTTTATGTTATGATTTTATTTACTCCGTGTACCCAGACCTTGTGGACACCCTGTGTATGTATGTATATATATATATATATATATATATACACACACACACACACACACACACACACACACACACACACAAACACGCAATGAGCTTCCATATGGTTTCTACCAAATTCACTCACAAGGTATTTGTCAGGCCCAGAGCTATTGTAGAAGACACTTGCCTAAGGTGACAGCAGTGGGACCAAACCCAAAAGTACGTGGTCGCAAAGGAAGCTTCTTAATCACATAGCAATACTTGCAGTTAGCCATGTCTGGTTTAGTAAAAATGAAATTTTTTTCTATTTCAATCAAAAATTAAAGAACTACCTTACAAGCAATCAATACAGACTGTTTCTGCAATAATATTACATCTAAAAGTACAAAGGAGTTGTACAGCAAGAAATTAACAAACGTAAATATTATTGTAATCTTCCTCCCTTCCAACCCAAAAATTAGAATGTCAGTAGGAACATGATTCTTCAAAGTTCTTGGCATCACTGAGAAGACCCACCTCAAACATTAGAAGAGCTAAAGTAATTACTGCTTCTACTGGGCATTATGCCAGTTCAGCTGATAACAGTCATAGTTATGAAGACCAAAAGCTTATTTTGAGGTAACTCGCATTGGCCTTGTAACAAAACAATTATTGCATCCTCTTAAAAGTTAGAGATATATCAGGGCTATCTATTCTACAAGTAATTCCTTTTGTCACTCTTTGTTGGCAACCAGCAATGTATTTCTGCTATCCACAAGATACAGAAACCCTCAAAGAGGAGTTCCCAGAACTCAGATATCCTCATCTTTCTCTCCAGGGAAAAATACAGCCCTAAAATGGCCAAGTGGATTAAGTGTAAAACTCTGGTACCGCATTGTGCCAAAAGGCACGTGGCTTGGTGGATAGGGTGTTAGACTCACGAGTGTAAGATTGTGGTTTCGATTCCTGGACCGAGTGACGCGTTGTGTTCTTGAGCAAAACACTTCATTTCATGTTGCTCCAGTCCACTCAGCTGGAAAAAGTGATAACCCTGTGACAGACCAGTGTCCCATCCATGTGGGAAATATATACTCCGTAGAAACCAGGAAACCAGCCCTATGAATCTATATGACTCAGGAAGGAGCTAGTGCACCAAGAACAAAGTATTAAACATCCCTGGCCCACTTGTCTAACAGAAGAGTGGGTGACAACAGAGAGATGAGGACTTAGTAAAGCAGCAGCCATCAAACTCAATATTCTATTAAAGCTCATGTCCAGTCTTGGTGGTGCCTCTTTGAATTAGTTCCTGGTGAAATTATTTCTTCTCCATAAGTAGGAATTTTTCATTTGTGGAAAAACACTGAACACTTGGTGAAACAAATCAATAACTCCAATATATCCTGCCAAATGATTATTATTGATATGATTAACTTATTCCCAATGGTTCTGGCATGGTTAAAACCAGACTCTAAAATTACCTGAATCTACAAAAAAGAAAAAGTAAATGAAAGGAAATAAAATAAATAAATAGACCACCAGGCAAAATAATGAAAACATTAGTAAAACAACAAATTTCAGATGTAGGATAAGGTACAGTAAGTTTTGGAAATATTAACTGTGAGTTTATATTTTTATCAGGTTCCTCATGGTAAAATAATTTATTCTGCAGTGCATATTTTTTGTACGCATTATATGCCAAAGTAGACTAATCTAGCTTTGTAGGGTTCTACAGTTTCACATTTATATAGTGAGCGCTTTTGAAGCAGTAATAGCAGTAAAACTAGATATATCTCTGACACCATCAGCTCACCTAAATCCTACCCTACAGGACCAAATGACCATCATGCAGACCTCTATGAAATTCATCATAGTAAAAGAAAACATCACAACATCATCGACATTTAACATCCACTATTCCATGCTAGCATGAGTCAAGATAGAATTTGTTGAGAAAGATTTTTCTATGGTACCTTTCCTATCACCAACTCTCACCTGTTTCCAAGTAAAGTAATAATTCCCCAAGGCCAGACATTTCTTTTTTTCACAGAAGACTGGAGACGAATAACCTCGCTTGCATGACAACGATGCTCAATTACAACCATCTTATGATGTCCAGGCAAGAGTATACACACACACACACACACACACACACACACACACACACATCTTTCATTTTCCATCTACTAAACCCACTCACAAGACCTTGGTCAGCCAGTGGCTATGGTAGAAGACATGAGCCTATTGCTCCAGTTTGTTTAGCTGTAAAAAGGAGTTGTGACGTCACTGGTGCCAAACAGTATCAGCCTTTGCCTTTCCCTTGGATAACATCAGTGGAGGGGAGAGGGGGAGGCTGGTATGCATGGGCGACTGCTGGTCTTCCATAAACAACCTTGCCCGGAGTTGTGCCTCAGAAGGTAACTTTCTAGGTGCAATCTCATGGTCATTCAGGACCAAAGGGAGTCTTTATGTATGTATAAATACACGCACATACACACACACACACGTATATATGTGCACATGCATATGTTTACATCTTCTTCTCTTAACATTATGGAATAGTTGTAAATAAGCATCACTGTCATACAATCAGTGGCCTTCATTTCCAATCTTCTGTAAAAACATGTCCAGCTGTGGGGAAATACTACTTTGCTTAGAAACAAGTCAGGGTTGGCAACAGGAAGAGCTCCAACATATCCTATCTGACATATGCAAGCGAAGAAAAGTAAACAGTAAAACAAAGATGATGATGATATATTAAATATATTAATACTAACTTATATATCCTGCATATCTCGGTTATTAATATTTCTATACAGTCAGAATTGCCTAAAATAACTTCATTGAAATACATACAAAAGTATTTACTTCCTCCCAGCTATTACTATGAATGCGCACTTCATCAATATGCACGCACCAGTATAGATGCACATTTAAATTCACATGCAGCCATAAATGGACATTTTTATCTAAATGTAAGGATAGTTTATTTTTTGGTTTATTCACAAACACAGAGAAACAGAGTGCTAATACATCTCTCAAAATTATGTAAATTTATCCTACCCAATAATTTGTTTGAGTGAAACAGTTGAGCTCTACAGGCAGAGTTTTTCCCATATTGTAGCAGAAGAAATATTTTGTATTTACCCTATGAAAATTAACTATAAGAAGATCTGAAGAAAATTAATCAACATTATTCAAAATATTATGAAAAATTTTATTTTTAAGCCAAAACTTCAGCCTTTAGTAATTTGATAGTTCTAATTATAATTCCTTATATTGGCACACAGCTATAAATAGTCAGTGAAGGACACACAGTTGATTAAATCATCCCTAGTGCATTTCTGCTGCTTATTGCCCCAAGAGGGTTGAAAGGCAAAAGCCTGTTTTGAACACCAAAGTCACAAAGATGAAACTAATACTACATAGCATTTAGCTTGATACTCTGCTCTTTCTTCAATTCTGTTAAATTAATAAACATAATTAATATTTCTTGATAATAAACAGGAAGATACTAATTTGTAAAATATAAGACTGTGTACCATGAGCATTAGTGAGTTTTATTCAATCCATCAGAACTTGCTTCACTTCATGATGCAGACTTGAAGAGCCCTAACCCAAAACTTCAAAATTCCCCTCTCCACACATTCATTTTATTTTATGAATTTTATTAACTGTTTTACAGGTAAAACAAACACCATTACCAAATTCATTAATGGCCTATGGTCCATTGGGAGCAAAGGGTTTCAGTAAGTAATATATTGGGTTGTCCAGAAAGTTCGTGCCGATTTTTAAAGGAAAGAAAAAGGTCAATAAATACTTGCCATTACATTTTTAATCAACGAAATATGAACTATTTTGTTGCACAATGCGTCTCCATCTTTCCTTTAACTTGAAAATACCCTCTTCCCAGGATTGAGGTGGTTTCATGGTAAATAAGTCGAAAGGAAAGCTACTATAAATCGGCACGAACTTTCCGGACAACCCAATACATAAGAATGCAAATACATACATATCTGACAAACATCCTGTGCAACAGGGGTTCACAGCGATTTTTTATCTATGGATTCCTTTGATTACCATTTTATTCTGGTGGACCCTCACAGTCATTCAATGTTTAAAAACTAGTTTTATAGATACTTCTTTCAAAATCCCTATTTTGTTTTCAACACATTAACTTGTGTAGGTTGAAATATATAATACATTAAAGAAACTTGGCAGTTTTTAGCAATACTTGCCAATACATTCTAAAGCAAAATATTTTCAGGAGTCCCTTAAAATATTATTGTGGGTCCCCAATTTACTATTTTGTTGTGTGGACCACCCAAAATTCTTACATAGACCCTTAGGAGCCATATGGACCCCAGTTGAGAACCACTACTGTGCACAAACAATTGTCGAGAGAGAAACCATAAAGCCACCTCATTTCTTAACAAAAGTAAAATTGGATCTAAAGTATATTGTTAACTAAAGTTTCTCTCTGCTACATCTCCACAGGCCATACCCCAGTAGAATATATGGTTTGTGCGGGTGGCACATAAAAGACACCATTTCGAGCGTGGCCGTTGCCAGTATCGCCTGACTGGCCTTCGTGCAGGTGACACATAAAAGCACCTACTACACTCTCTGAGTGGTTAGGAAGGGCATCCAGCTGTAGAAACTCCGCCAAATTTAGATTGGAGCCTGGTGTTGCCATCCGGTTTCACCAGTCCTCAGTCAAGTCGTCCAACCCATGCTAGCAAAACTGTTATTTTATCTCTGGATCCTTAAGTAGGAGAAAGAAATCTCTTCTGAGCTATACTTGTGTATCATAGGTTGATTTCCTCAGAAGACATTATGACTGTCCTACAATTAGATTAAAATGAGGTTAAATAAACTGAGTGATGAAGACAGACAATGGAACACACTGTAGCAGACTACAAACTTATGAGCCAATATCTGATAACCTTTGATTATTAATTGGTTCATAACTGTAATAAAACATATAGAAGTTTTCTTAGCATTTAAAATTGAAGCAGTTTTTAGTCCAGATGATGTTTAAATACACTCATCAGTAAAAAACCAAGTGTCCCCAAAGTACCAAATCACTTTGAGAGATAGTGGTAAGCTCCACTTTCAGAGCATGGAGCAGATGAGAGATAAATATCCCTCGTAAACAGAATGTGGGTTTACCACAGATAACATTCACAGCTTCACCATCACCATCAGTTTAACATCCATGAGTTTATTGAGGCAGATTTTCTACAACTGGACTCCCTTCCTGTTGCCAACCCTTATCTGTTCCCAAACATGTTTTTGCAGAATATCAGAAATGAATCATTCATTTACAACAACTACATATGTAAAGACAAAGAGACACAAACATACTCTCACATACAAGCACACACACACACACACAAAGATGTCTTTCAGTTTCTGTCAATGAAATCCACTCACAAGGCTTTGGTCAGCCTAGATCTATAGCTGAAGACACTTGCCCAAGATGTCATGCACTGGAACTGAACCCAAACCCTTGTAGCTGGGAGGAAGACTTCTTAACCACAGGGCTATACCTGTGCCTATAACCACACTTGTACTTATTAACTGGTACCTATTCCTGACATTAAGATGAACTGAAGCACATAGAATAGTGTCCAGTCGAGAAACGTAACACAATATCTGCTGCAAATTTGAACACATAGCCTGTAAGTTGCTAGCAATATACCTAATACACTCAGCTAACAAAATTTTAATTTTAATTTGCAAGTAAATAAAATTCTATAAGGAGTGATAAATTTTGAAGTGAAACACCTAGGAACTTAAAATAAGCAGTGAATTTCAGTGATTAATTTCTCAAGGTTGTCATAAAACTGATAAAGGAACTATTTTGGTAAGGCTGGAAGACATTAAAGTCAATGTTTCCCAACTGGCTGCAAATATATTTCCTACATATGGAAAAAGTAAACTCAATAACATGTGTCCTTGGGACACCATTTAAACAGTAATAAATAAATAATATCCAGAAATAATGTTTTGTTTTTTTATTAATTTCAGATTTCCTTCCTGCTTTTAACATTTCAATACCCATGACAACAAGAGAGAATATCTGATGCAACAAAACAGGAGAATATGTTAACCCAAAAAGTAGATATACTTAATTGTGTCTGGCAAGAGTCATTCTCTTTTAGTGCCTTATTAATTTGACACACTCGCTGGTCTGATTTCCACTCATTTACTCGTTATTTTTTACTAAAATTTTCATTGCAACTAGCAACCTTTTCAAGAGTCATTGATTCGCAATGAAAATTTTAGTAAAAAATAACGAGTAAATGAGTGGAAATCAGACCAGCAAGTGTGTTAAGTTAATAAGGCACTAAAAGAGAATGACTCTCCCCAGACACAATAAAATATGCTTCAACACACAAATTCACATAAAGAATCTTGCAAACCACATACAAAAACGAAATAAATATACTTCACGATTTAAATAATAAGCTCCTCTAAAAGAAATGTTATCATTGTAACTGTTTCTCCAGATTGTCATTACTAGGTGCAGGTATGGATGTGTGGTTAAGAAGCTTGCTTCCCAACCATGTGAACTTGGGTTCAGTTCCACTGTGTGGCACTTTGGGCTATAAGCTTCTACTCTAGCCCCAAACTGACCAAAGCTTTGTGAGTGGATTTGATAGACAGAAACTGAAAGAAGACGGCCAGCTGGCGGAATCGTTAGCACGCTGGGCGAAATGCTTAGCGGTATTTCGTCAGCCGTTACGTTCTGAGTTCAAATTCCACTGAGGTCGACTTAGCCTTTTGGGGTCGATAAATTAAGTACCAGTTACGCACTGGGGGTCAATGTAATTGACTTAATCCCTTTGTCTGTCCTTGTTTGTCCCTTCTAATGTTTAGCCCCTTGTTTGTCCCTTCTAATGTTTAGCCCCTTGTGGGCAATAATGAAAGAAGAAACTGAAAGAAGCCCATGTGTGTGTGTGTGTGTGTGTGTGTGTGTGTATGAATCCTTGTGTTGACATCACATGATGGTTGTAAACAAACATCATCATCATCATGTAAGTGCTGTTGTTTGTTTCTATTCCGCCATGAAAAACAAGTCTGGTCAGTGGGAAATATTAACTTGCTTGGACACAGGTAAGGGTTGATGACTGGAAGGGCAACCGGCTGTAGAAAATTGGCCTTAACAAATTCCATCTGACCTAAGCAAGCATGGAAAAGTAAACGTTAGACGACTGAAGATGACAAAAGCTTAAATAGTTTCACCTGTTGACATAAGTTTAAAATAGGATGAGCTTGCAATCAGTTAAGATTTAAATCCCAGGTAGTGCTGTACATATTAATACAGTGGTAGGTGGTTACAAGATAATTTCTTCATATACAATAATTATAGTGTAGTGAAAAATACTAAAAGAAAAAAAAACCATGGGAATTGGGTGCATCAGTGTTGGAAACCAGTTATTAACAACTGCTGGAATATACACAGTAATAAATGGAGAGTGAGGGAGTGAATTATGAACTACAGAAAAGCGATTTAAAATGCCAATTAAATGGCATAACAAAACTTATGATAGACAAGTGTTTCATTTTTCATAACAATGTCAGCTTATGAGAAAAGCAAGCTCATTGCTGGAGATTCCATAAACAATATTCAGAGAAAACTTTGAGATTGTTAAGCTCACAGCTTATAACAATAACAGAAACAAGAAGAATCTTTCTGCAAAAAATGTGTAGAAGTGTAAATGATGAAATGCTAAAAGAATAATGTTGAGAATAGAAAGACTGAAGTTATTTTGTTTGACAAGAACTCTAGTAAATGCAATCAGAAGAAAACACTAATTCTATAGAAACTGACCATGCTGAGATTGATTCGAGATCTATGGTGTAAATTCCTTGTGTTAAAGTTAAATTAAAACTTTACATCAAAATTTCATGTTCATTTATATTCCTAACACCAGTTCAACACATTAACCACCACAGCCTGTTACTGGATCTTACCAGTGATGCTACGTATTTCCAGTCACTCTGCATATTGTTTAATTATAAGGAAATATAATTTGTCTCGCATTTTTTACAATATTGCACAAATAAACTTTAATAAACTTTAAACCTGTAGAGGTGAAGTCAATTTGATGGAAGGTGAGAACTAATGTACGGCACAAACATTTGATCACTTTATAAACAAATCATCTGTGCTGGTTGTTTAATAAAAAATTATAGAACCCTCATCTATTGTTTATGAAAAGAGAGTCCACCATACCAAAAGTATCAGCATGGAGAAATTAGCATTCACCTTTGACTCAGACCGTCTCGGGGTTCGACTCAGACCGTCTCGGGGTTCGACTCAGACCGTCTCGGGGTTCGACTCAGACCGTCTCGGGGTTCG
>NC_068989.1:10343139-10353685 GCF_001194135.2 Octopus bimaculoides
TCAGACCGTCTCGGGGTTCGACTCAGACCGTCTCGGGGTTCGACTCAGACCGTCTCGGGGTTCGACTCAGACCGTCTCGGGGTTCGACTCAGACCTTCTAGAAAAGGTCCGAGTCAAAAAGTCTCATAAAAATTACGGCATCAGATTATATCTATACAGTAGTTGTAACTGTAGTTGCACCCATTCTTTTAAATTCTGTAACCAATTTACATATGTTTCTTCAACCCTCTGATAGGTGAAATCATCATTTTAAATCTTAACATCCTGTTGAAAATGTTATAAGACAAAAGTCCAGTCATATAAGAATCCCATTCAAAATGAATGTATTGGGTTGTCCGAAAGTTTGTGCCGATTTATAATAGCTTACCTTTCAACTTGAAACCACCTCAATTCTGGGAAGAAAGTATTTTCAAGTTAAAAGAAAGATGAAGACGCATTGTGCAACAAAATGGTTCATATTTGGTTGATTAAAAATGTAATGGCAAGTATTTATTGACCTTTTTCTTTCCTTTAAAAATCGACACAAACTTTCCGGACAACCCAATAAATAAGGTTAGTACAATAGAATACCTGATGAACGCTGGAGAATACATCAGCCGAAACGCTGTGGTAACAACAAACAAGATGAGGACACCCATCTGTCGATTGTAAATAATGGTACATTTCCCAGGAGAAATCCACAGTGATGAGGTGAGGGCTGGCACTCTGTCGGTTATGATGACAAGAGCTTCAGTTGATTCGATCAACACGACAGCCTGCTCATGAAATTAACATCCAAGTGGCTGAGTACTCCACAAACATGCATACTTTTAAGGTAGTTCTCAAGGAGATTCAGTGTGACACAGCTGACCCTTTGAAATACAGGTACTACTCATTTATGCCAGCTGAGTGGACTGGAGCAATGTGCAATAAAGTATCTTGCTCAAGGAAACAACACACTACCAGGTACCGAACTCATAGCCTTACAATTGCGAGCTGAAAGCCCTAACCACTAAGCCACAGATCTTCACAGTGGTGAGGACTAGCATTTAGTTTTGTGTTGCTCATATTTAGAGGGTAGGATACATCTTCTTCACATGTGAAGTGATAGTGTCCTTTTACTGCTGAAGGAGATGAGGTTAGTATGATCCCATGGGAGGATGTTCTTGAAGTGTCTGTTCCCAAACGCAATGTAGATTTAGCATTGAAGAGGAGGTTGAGGTGTGGAATTTTAAAGAGGAATGAAGGATTGTATCATTTACATAGGAGTGGGTATTGCTGGACGTGACAACAAATAAGTCATTGAGGATAGGAGAAAGTGTGTGAGTGACAAAACCAAACCCAGGCAACACAAAGTTGACATAAGGTGGGTAGAGAGAAAGCCCTTTGGTACATGCCTTGATAGAGAGATTTGACAGGAAACTACTGTTCAAAGAGACAAGAGATAGATGGAGCCTTCTTTAAAACAACACCGAAACCATTATACAATGTAGAGAATTCCAAAATAATCGTTACATACGCATACAGCATCCTACCATTCTCATTTGTTTCATCAAGGTGAAGTCCATGAGAATAGTTTGCAGCATGACACATTTCCGTTTTGGTCTTGCATTATCTTATTTAAACAAAACAGAGTTCTTAGATCTCACTGTAACATTTTCACCCCAAAGAATTCTTTGGTCTGCATTCACTTTCTCTCTCTCTCTTATATATGTGTGTGTGTGTGTGTGTGTGTGTGTGTGTGTGTGTGTGTGTGTGTGTGTGTGTGTGTGTGTGTGTGTGTGTGTGTATATATATATATGTGTGTGGATATGTGTGTGTATGTGTATATATATATATATATATATGTGTGTGTGTGGATATGTGTGTGTATGTATATATATATATATGTATGTATGGATATGTGTATGTATGTATATATGTGTGTGTGTGTGTTTATACACTACTATCATCTCATGACATTTTCCACCCACCACAAACATCTGTTTGGATGGGAATGAAACAGTTTTGTCAGAGCCATTTTGGCGCTACCTATTTGGCATCACTGATATGATACTGACTTATTTGACATCACTTACAGTAATGTAACTTTCTCTCTAACATTTAGTTATTTTTCTATCATCATCATCGTTTAACGTCCGCCTTCCATGCTAGCATGGGTTGGACGATGTGACTGAGGACTGGTGAACCAGATGGCTGCACCAGGCCCCAATCTGATCTGGCAGAGTTTCTACAGCTGGATGCCCTTCCTAACGCCAACCACTCCAAGAGTATAGTGGGTGCTTTTACGTGCCACCGGCACGAAGGCCAGTCAGGCGGTACTGGCAACGGCCACGTTCAAAATGGTGTTTTTTATGTGCCACCTGCACAGGAGCCAGTCCAGCGGCACTGGCAACAACCTCGCTCGAATGTTTTTTCACATGCCACCAGCACAAGTGCCAGTAAGGTGATGCTGGTAACGATCACGCTCAAATGGTGCTATTTACATGTCACTGGCACAGAAGCCAGACAGCTGCTCTGGCAATGATCACGTTAGGATGGTACTCTTAGCGCTCCACTGGTACAGGTGCCATCACGATTTCGATTTCACTTGCCCCAATAGGTCTTCGCAAGCCAAGTTTAGTGTCCAATGAAGGAGAGGTTGGCATGGGTGCCAGTTGTCGAATTTGGTTCGATTTCGATTTCACTTGCCTCAAAAAGTCTTCACAAACAGAGTTTAGTGTCCAATGAAGGAAAGGTACACATAAGTGGGCTGGCTACACCCCTGGCAGAAGCCTCGGAGGTCTCACTTGGCTTGCCGGGTCTTCTCACGCACTGCATATTTCCAAAGATCTCGGTCACAAGTCATTGCCTCGGTGAGGCCTAATGTTTGAAAGTCGTGCTTCACCACCTCATCCCAGGTTTTCTATGTATGTGTAATGTCTCTCTCACCTTCTTTTCCTACATCACTCTATCTGTATATGCATATTTCTGTACAGCAATGTGTGTATGTGTGTCTCCAGTGCCAAAATAGGTTGAATGTCCAGTCAGCACCCAAAATGATGCACCCAGCCATCATCTCATCATTCCATATTCAGAATATCCATAACAACACAGTTCACTCACCAGCACATATCAGCCAGTACATTTGAAGTCTATCCACTTTGTCTCATTTACACTCAACCTTAGAGGTCAATTAACATCAAACAACCAATACACAACACCCAGCTTATTCGAACCAGACCTTTCACACATATTTTCCATGTTTAAATACCTACTGCTACAGATGCCAAAGTGTGGCCATACTCAAGCAAGTCATCTGAACACAACATATGTACGTCCACTCACCAGAAAAACTTGATCCCTCCCTGAGGACCTACCTCAACTAAATCAAGACTAAGATGGATGTCATGTGCAGCTTAAAAATATCCAAGCAAGCTCAACCACGCAATGATACAATGCAACATCATACTCTGTATACATATTTCATACAATTTAACCTCTGTACATAGAGCCATTTTCTAAAAGTTTCCTCGATTTCTTCCACTTCTTTCTTACCCAAGGTACTATACCTTCGTTAGACCCAGTTCCAGAATTTATTATACCACTTAAATGTCAAAACCGATCTACAACTTCTAGACAATCACCTGGGCAGTCAATGGTCTTGATTTTAGAGCAGTTATTGTTGCTTATAACTCTTGTCCAAGAACACCACCGCATGACTAGAACACACGGTCTGAACTTATTACTCGTTAACCAGTACTCGAGTAACTTGACCTTAGAACTACTACTAAACATCATCGTTTTTACATCCACTTTTCCATGTTGCATGAGTGGGATGAAGTTTATTGAGGTTGGTTTTATACAGCCAGATGCCCTTCCTGTCAACAACCCTCACTTGTTCCCAAATGCCCAAAATCCAAATTCTCGCAGAATATTACAAAGGAATGTCACTGCTTGACTTATACTCTTTTACTTGTTTCAGTCATTTGACTACGGCCATGCTGGAGCACCACCTTTAGTCGAGCAAAACGACCCCAGGATTTATTCTTTGTAAGCCTAGTACTTATTCTATCAGTCTCTTTTGCCGAATTGCTAAGTTACGGGAACATAAACACACCAGCATTGGTTGTCAAGCGATTGGGGGGGGGGGACAAACACAGACACACATACATACATACACATATATATACATATATACGACGGGCTTCTTTCAGTTTCCGTCTACCAAATCCACTAACAAGGCTTTGGTCGGCCCGAGGTTATAGTAGAAGACACTTTCCCAAGGTGCCACGCAGTGGGACTGAACATGGAACCATGTGGTTGGTAAGCAAGCTTCTTACCACACAGCCACTCCTGCACCTATTACTAAAGTGATGGGCTGAATCATGGAAGTACTGCTATACCAGGCCAACCCGTGGCAAAGGCGGAGCAAGCCCCTAACTCTTCGCCTTGTTCTAAAAATCAGTTTAATATCGATGGTCCCAAATAGGGACCATATCACAAATTAAGCTGATAAGAACAGATACTACACTTTGATCTCACCCAAAAGGCCAAGAAGCGATAGTGACAATCATTTACAACTATCACGCAATGTCAAAGCAAGGAGACACACAAATACACACATATATAATGTGCTTCCTTCAGTTTTCATCTACCAAATCCACTCACAAACCTTTGGTTACCCAGGGGCTAGAGAAGAAAACATCTGTTCAAGATGCCACACAGTGGGACTGAACCTGGAACCATGTGGTTGAGAAGCAAACTTCTTACCACACAGCCATACCTGCATCTGCTGAATTGTACATATACCACATGTAATTTGCTAGAGCTAACAGCTATATGGTACCAATCAATGGATTTGATAATGTAATGACGAAAGATTTCCAAGTTTGAATAGAATGTTACTTTGCCACAAATTTACTTCCCCAACAAGCAGGTTCATATTTTCCATTAAGATAAATTGTACAATGTGACTTGTCTAAAAATATAAGAAAACATATTGGCAAAATATCAAGCAACAACCTTAGAAGCTGTTATAAATCTGGAATACAAGTAATTTCACTCCATTGGTGACTGTGGACCCACGATAGTAACCTCTAATGACTTTATGGTCAATGAATTCAAACATTACTACAATTGGTATGCTGGCAAGACACATTATTAGCTCAGTCAGTCTAGCTAAAAATAGCCTTCACTTGGATCTGCAAGCAACTTAGTATGAACTTAATATAATGTCAATCAAGGAATTACATAAGAAAAGGCTAAGTGGTTAATTATAAAAGGTAGGCTACACCATCTTTTTTTAGAAAAGACGCATGCTAGAATTAGATTCTAGAATCATTGTTTTAATGTCCACTTTTCCACGCTTACATGGATCTGTTGAGGCAAATTTTCTACAGCTAGATAACCTTCTTGTCGCTAATCCTCAATTGTTTCCAAGGGTAAAATTCTTAGCAGCATTTTGTCTGCCTTTACATTCTGAGTTCAAATTCTGCTGAGGTCAATGTTGCCTTTCATCCTTTCAGGGTTGATGAAATAAGTACCAGTTATGCACTGGGGAGCAACGTTATCAACTGGTTCCTTTATCCAAAATTTCAGGCCTTGTGCCTATAGCAGAAAGGATTATTATTATTATTACCATTATTTTGTCTGTCTTTACAACTATTCAGAGTTCAAATTCTGCTAAGCTCAACTTTGCCTTTCATCCTTTAAGGGTTGACACAATAAGCATTGGGGTTGATGCTATCAACTTACTCCCTTCCATGAAATTGCCGGCCTTGTACCAAAATTGGAAACCAGTATTTCCCATGACCAGACATGCTTCCATGAGAAATTGAAAATGGACAGCACTTGCAAGACGGTGATACTCACTCTCAGCTATCATGTGATGTTAAGGCAAGGAGAAAGTAAAACACACACACATACAATAGGCTTCTTTCAGTTTCTGTCTGCCAAATCCACTCACAAGGTATTGGTTGACCCAGGGCTATAGTTGAAGATACTTTCCCAAGTGGCCATGCAATGGGACTGAACTCAAAACCTTATTGTTGAGAAGCAGACTTCTTACCACACAGCCAGTAGAGACGAGAACATTATTCTCCTGCCTATATTCTTCTAACTGCTTTTTACTGTTTATTCTTCTATTTTATTCCTTATAATCTGTGAATTTTATTCCTTGTAAACTGTAAATTTTCCCCGTCTAAAATATTCATACCCTGTCTCTGATGACAGAATACCCAGTACACAGATATGCTAACCAACCACTTGGGTTACCCCAGAAACAGTTGTAAGACTTCAAATTCACCTTACCCTAATTAGATTATTCTAAATGACTTGAGATACTCATTCTGCCTTGGTTTTGATTTTTCCTCTAATATAATATAGACATGCTATAACAGAATCCTAACACAGATCCCTAGATCCAGCCTAGGCTGTGATCTTGGAACCTAATGGTCGACCAACTATAGCACTTACCCAGCGTACCTATTCATTTAGATCACAAGTGAACTAAACCACTCATATTCTATATATATATATATATATCTACAGTTATAAAATCTCAAGAAGAGATAGAGTAGTAATGTATACTGAACAGTAGAGCAAGTTGTCACATCAAAGTGGCAGGTGAATGTTACTACTAGTTTAACCCCAGGCAGATTCTCCGCATTGAAAACTAGCTGGCAGAGAATCTGCCTGGGGTTAAACTAGTAGTAACATTCACCTGCCACTTTGATGTGGAAACTTGCTCTACCGTTTATTTTTATATATATATATATATATATATATATATATATTACAACAGACATCCACACAGTTTCTGTCGACCAAATTCACTCACAAGGTATTGTGAAAGCTATAGTAAATGACACTTGCCCAAGGCACCACGCAGTAGGACTGAACCCAAAACCACATCGTTGCAAAACGCAAGCTTCTTAACCACACAGCCACACCTGTACCAATATCTACAACTATATTATCCAATATGTCCATTCTGTAAAGAGAGGTATGATTCAGCTCCTAATTCTATGCAGTCTAGTGACCACAAAGAGAATCCTGCAATGGATAGTGATAGAAATGTATAGTGAACTGAGGTGGAGATTGATCATGGATCTGCAATGAGATAGAACTAATTAATGGAACTTTACAAAATGAGGAGCATCTTAGTAGTTTAGAATAAACAATGGGTATAGGCGCAGGAGTGACTGTGTGGTAAGTAGCTTGCTTACAAACCACATGGTTCCAGGTTCAGTCTCACTCCGTGGCACCCTGAGCAAGTGTCTTCTGCTATAGCCTCGGGTCGACCAAAGCCTTGTGAGTGGATTTGGTAGATGGAAACTGAAAGAAGCCTGTCATATATATATGTGTGTGTGTTGTGTCTGTCTGTGTTTTGATTCCCAGCATTGCTTGACAACGGATGCTTGTGTGTTTATGTCCCCCGTAACTTAGCAGTTCAGTAAAAGGCACTAACAGAATAAGTACTATGCTTACAAAAAACAAGTCCTGAAGTCAATTTGTTCGACTAAAGGCAGTGCTCCAGCATGGCCGCAGTCAAATGACTGAAACGAATAAAAGAGTAACGGTATTCTGGCAGAATTTGAACTCAGAATGTAGTGGCAGATAAAATACTGCTAAGCATTTCATGCAGTGTGCTAAAGATTCTGCTAGTTCACCACCTTATGTATTCTATAGATAATGTTATCAAGAGAGGTGCAGGTGTGACTGTGTGGTTAAGAAGTTGCTTCTCAACCAAATGATCTTGGGTTCAGTCCTACTGCATGGTAGCTTGGGCAAGTGTTTTCTGCAATAACCCCAGGGCCAACCAAAACTTTTTGAGCAAATTTGGTAGACAGAAAATGAAAGAAGCCTATCATTCATATATCCACATGTGTGTGTGTGTACCTTTGTCTAAACATTACGAGACGGTTGTAAACGAATATCATCGTCATTCAAGTAATGCTTGTTTCCAGTCTTCCATAAGAAGCATGTCTGACCATAGGGAAATATTACCTTGCTTAGAAACAGGTAAGGGTTGACAACAGGAAGGGCATCCAGCCATAGAAAATCTGCCTCGACAAATTTTGTCTGACTCATGCAAACGTAGAAATGTGAACGTATGATAATGATGATGATGGCGACACTGATGATATCCAATACCTTCACATTTTGAAGATTCTGTGCTGTACATAATTACATGCTCTATACATATGCCCTCTGTCTTTGAATAGCCATAGCAACAATCCTATTGTTTGAGCAGTACCTTATCAGTAGTGCAACCAATATTATTTCTAGTATTTGCTATTATGCCAGCGTTGAACATAGACGTTAGATGATGATGATGAGCTTTATGGAGAAAACATCACCCCTGTACACTCTAAAGATCATATAGAGTATACCTGAAAAAACTTTATCCCCAAATTAGCTGACAGTTCAGAGGAAACTGAGGTTGACTTTCTACTCTATAATTTTAATCTAGAAATTTAGTTATGATTATAATTCAACTGTTATTCTACACGAAATAAAACATACTGCGTAAGATGAAGTAAAAAAAAAACAAACTGAAGTAGCCTTCTAGTTAAAAAATCTTGTAAAACTTGGAATTAGTAAAAGTAGGTGAAAAGAGATGAAAAATCACACCAGAAAAATATGTAGAAAAGATTATGGTCGTCATTTGTGTCGTGAGCAACTTCGACTGAATATATTTAAATTATATGACGACTGTAGAAAATTAAGGAATTGTCATTTTACTGAAGGATGCAGGCTATTTCCTGCAATTATTAGATGCGAAACAGACGTTCGTAATATTTATGCCAAAAAATTAGAAAACCGTTAGCATAGTAGTAAATAGATGTAGAAGAAAGGAAACCAGTGATGACAATATGAAGTCGAATGAAAGAAGAAAGAATCAGGTTGAGGGAATTGTGAAGAAAAAAAAATGAGAAGTGTAGAGGGAAGCAGTTACAGGAGACAGGAAGTCAGCTAATAAAACGGTTGAGGTTTCGTTAGTTTCATTATAACAGTAAATTAATTTTAAAAAAATTAATTTTAACAAGCTCCTAATGATAAATAATATCCTGAAACTGTTGGCAGGAATAATTCCATGTTCTTATTTTGAGATTCTTACCATTCTCATCCAACAGGAAGTAGCTGATGTACCACTTCCTGTCTGTGGAATGACTTTCTTAACATACCTTAATTCTTCACAAAATTTTTTTTAACATTTTAGCAATAAACTTCCATAATTAAATAACTAATTAAAATCTAAAGACTACTTAAACTAAACACAACAGCTGATTAACCAGTTTTAAAATAAATACGTAAGAATAATCAAGTACTGGTGTTAAGAAAAGCCAAGTTTACCAAAATAAATATTTGATGAAGGTATTATTGCTGCTGCTAATATAATTCTACAGGAAACACAGCATCTACAGATTATTAAGAATTCCTCACGAAATACACAATTATACCCCTACTATGTGTGTGTATGTGTGTGTAGTGCGTGCTATATAGGTGCAGAACCAAAGTGATATATATATATACATATGTACATCACACCTAACACTACACACATATATATAATTGGTTATATATATATATATATATATATATATTTGGTGATAATTAAATCAGATGGTTATTTATTATTAAATATGTCTAGATTTTAAAGGCGTATACGGGGAAATATTAACATTATATATATATATATATATATTATATAGATGTGTGTGTGTGTAAAATTATAGACAAAAATAGTATGAGAAAAATTTCCAGACACATACATAAACATTTATAAGCTATATATCTATATACAAAAAAAATACGGTTTGAGAGAGGAAGAACTCAGAGAGAGAATATATCAGATGGGCTCAGTGCCTCACGCCATATTAGAGAGGGAGAGAGGGTGGTGCTGAATTATTTACTATATATATACATATATATATATACACACGTATATGTGTAGACACAGATCGGCAGAAACATTTGGGGATACATGAGTCGGTTGCTATAATCATGTCACCGTCAAACGAATGAGAATGATAAAAAAAAAAATGAGAAGACAGACAAGATCAGAACAAGAGATGGGGGCTAAATACATTACAAATATATAATCGTCTAGAATACACAAGCTAATATCTATCTATCTATCTATCTATATACGTGTGTGCGTGTGTATAAACGAGCATTTGTCAACACGGGCACTTGCAAAATGTTAATTACAACCCGTTCCTTTAAAATATAGCAATAACCGTTTAAAATATAGTCGAAATTTATAGAGAAAAGGAGGTGGGGAAGAAATGAAAATGAAAAAAAATATCTATGAAAAAATTATACACTATTTCGAAATATTATTTATAACCTAAACCAATAACAAAACTATCCCACGAAGGTGCAACAATGGCGTGCCGGAATGACTGCAGTCTTTCCAAGATATTTACACATACATATACACACACATGCATATATACACATACCTACATATATATATATATATATATATATATATATATACTACGCGCGCACACACATATATATATATATATATATATACACACACACATCCACAAACATACATATATATATATATATA
>NC_068989.1:10355887-10358268 GCF_001194135.2 Octopus bimaculoides
ATATATATATATATATATATATATATATATATATATATGATACGTATATACATGACATATACATACATTTATATATATATAATATACACACACATACATACAGGTGTGTATGTTCATATATTCACACACCTCACCAAAAACATACACTATAACCAGCCCCTTTTGGATTATAATCCGAGTTGATAAGGAGCAATATATACATAATCTTTTATGGAAGTCAATAGACACTTTGGTTCAAAAACCTTACTATTGTTTCTAGTTTCATCCCCACCCACAAAAAACACTGCTTAAGTTGGTAAAAAATATCTTAATTATAAAATATATCCACATACCAATGAAGGGAATGGCTAAATACGTAGAGAGTATAATACATTCACGATTTTGGTGAATGAGTTCTATGAAATATTTTAATTTTAGAAGCCAAAAAAAAAAAGAAGTTTAGACATTACTGTCCCATAATTAATTGTTGTTATTTGTCTATTTTGGATTTATTTCTCTTTACCTTATAAACTTGGCCATAGGTACCATTTCCTACTACTTCTATCAGATCGAATATTCCAGCTGGATCCTGAAAATTAAATCAAGAAATTATTTTAAAACATCACAAAAAATTATAGGAACTGTTAAAATATGTAAGTTATGTGCGTGTGTATATGTGTGTGTGTATATGGAAAATGTGCAAATATTAATAAGCATTTACTGCATAATACAGTCATATTTATTTATTAGTTATGATATGAAAGGCTTTACTATATATATATATATATATATATATATGTATGTATATATAAACAACTGGGATGTGATGAAGAAGTGTATGTAGAAATAGAAGCGATAATTCCATGCTAATAACATGTAATAACATCATTTCTGAAAGATGCCGAGGTGGGGAGATGGACTACTTCAAATACAGCTTCGAAAATGTTATACCAAACAAAGTAGTTGCTGTTAAACCCTAGGTAGACTCTTATCCGGCAGAATTGTGCTCAAAAGCATTCCAGTTGTGACCATCTTGTCTTCTTAGAGGGTTTGCTAATTAGACAAAGTGCCCTTTTGCTATGGGAGGGTCTGAATTTGTGAAAAGATTTAATTTGACTGCTATTTTTAACCGGTCGATCGACCACATACCGACTGATTCTGCCTGTGGTTTATAATATCTAAGCCGTTTATTTCTATGGTACAGACTAAAAATAAAAATAATAGACCCTTGTCGCAACACTCTGCTCCCAAATAGATAAAGAATCGGGAACGTGGTTTACATCTGGACAGAACAGGGGAAAAATCAGGGATAAACCTAATCTGATTAAAAATATTTACAGCTCCCTAAATTATTAGTATTTTAAATATTACTGTATTTGTGTGTAGTTTTAGGGTTGGTAGTAGCGGTTGCTGAATGTGGATGGAATCAAACATGCAAATAGATATATATATGTATGTGTTGATAGATAGATAGATAGATAATGTATGTATATGTTTATATATATACACAGCCGTATATGTGCATGTATTTATATATGCATACAATTTATACTATTTTATATGTATATAGACATAATTATATATTACAATTATACACATGTATTACAATTATATATATATAGATATGTGTATATATGAATATATATACGTGTGTGTGTACGCAAATGTGTGTGTGCGTGTTGTTTGTACACCTATCAATAAGACACAACAAATTAATTGTGTGTGCGTGCGTTCTATTTAAATTAATTCGGTTCTTAAGAAAAAACCATAAACAAAGAACTTTGTGTGAGGATACGGGGAGTGAAGTAAATGGGATTCAAGCCATAGAAATTGGTAATTAAAAAAAAAAAAAACTATTTGTCTGTTTATGGATGACATGGTGTCGTTTGCTGTGATGCTAGGTTGCTGTTTTGTTGTACGAGACAGAAGACAAAACCGTATGTGATGATTATGATAATGATGATGATGAGGATGGAAATGATGAGGGTGGTGGATATGGTTGTGGTGTGACTGCCATGAGATAGGCAGAAAGAGAAGGAGACAGACAAAGATAGCGATTGAGAGAGAGGGTAAGAGAAAGACGAAACCGACATAGGGGTGGGTGAGAAATAATGAAGACAGAAAGAACTAATGATGGAATAGATAAGACAGCAGACAGAAAAAAAAAAAGAGTGCCTGAGTACTGTTTGTGCTGTACGTGATGGATGTTTTGTGTGTTTGTTCGTGTTATTTATATAGATTCCAAGTCAGTCCCGATTCAATAGACATGAGCAAATACATTCTAGTTGTAACCGCCCTGTCTTTTATTCAGATATATTGTATCCTAAAGACTGCATTACCTTAGCAGGTTGAATGACTGGTGATCATATATATATATATATATATATATATATATATATATA
>NC_068989.1:10358555-10359270 GCF_001194135.2 Octopus bimaculoides
GAGAGAGAGAGAGAGAGAGAGAGAGAGAGAGAGAGATACAGATGTATATAGATAGATAGATAGATAGATAGATAGATAGATACAGATGTATATATATATATATATGAAATGTGTTAGAGGAAAGTGTAAAGAAATCGGTCATTATAATGAAAAAGAAAAAACAGAACAAAAAATGTGATGGCAGGAAGCAGAGACATTGAGAGACAGGCAGACATGGCAAAAGAAAAGAAAAACTGGGAAGGGTACGAAGAAAAGAAAAACGAAAGAAACGTCTATAATTATAAAGCAGGTGATATAACGAATGTAATAAATGTCGGGGTACTTACTCGAAGACTAGAGAGATCTATATCATCAAGGCTGACATTCACACTCTGGGTCGCCATGTTGAGGGAAGAAAAAGGTAAAGAAAATAGAAGAAACAAGGAAGAAGAAGAAGAAAAAGAAGAAAGAGAGATCAGGCAAGGATTCTTGTCGTTTTCGTAGTCAAAATATTTCAGTTAGAGCTTCGGCGCCGCCTTTACAACAAACAGCAGGAAATGTAGTTTATCCTCGTCGATTTTGTTTTGGATTAGATATGAAATCGACATTAAATATCCCCCGACGCCTAGTTAAAAAGTTGGACCCCTAATTTTTCGGGTATTGTTGGGTATTTTTGATTTTGGGTTTTTGGTTTTCCTTCTGTCCTTAACGGTACATTTTTCCTTCGGCAGGTTCA
>NC_068989.1:10359780-10364318 GCF_001194135.2 Octopus bimaculoides
AATAGTGATGATGGCAGTACTGAGGGAGGAATGGGAGAATGGTGGGAGGTAATACCGACAGCTACAAAGGGTTTTAATTTAATTCAGTTCTCAGCAATTAGCAATTGTCATAGTTACTTTTATTTTAAAAAATTTTCCGAGTCAGTAAAAAGAGCTATACTTCAGTATAATGTTTTGTATTTTTGCTTCTGAAATTAATTTGGCTGTTCTTTCTTCTATAAAGTACCGGTAATATACTAGGGGATTCTAAGGCGGCGAGCAGACGGAATTGTTAGCATGCCGGGTAAAATGCTTAATGACAGTTCGTCCGTTTTACGTTCTGAGTTCAAATTCCGCCGAGGTCGACTTCGCCTTTCATCATTTCGTGAGGCGATAAAATAAGTATCAGTTGAACACTGGGGTCGATGTAATCGACTAACTCCCTACTCGGAAATTGCTGGCCTTGTGTCAAAATTTGAAATCAATATACTAGGGCACTCTCTTATTATATGCGTACGTGCGTACTCATATTTTAAGCAATTCCTATCTATAAAAGGGCTGACTGCTTCGTAAACAAACCTTCATCAATAAATTGTTCAGCTTTTGATCCCCTGTCGAGCAGCATATTTATTACCTACTATTACTACTACTACAATTTCTTCTGCTCCACTGAACCTAAAATAAACTTACTCGATAGCCTCATCTCTTCATGCAGCCATCTATATTGTGACTCGCCCTCGCTATACAGTATTGAGCCCTTCCCTAATTCTTCTCCAGAATTGCTTGTCTGTCCATGGGCAGATTGCTAACCAGCAACAATTCAGATTAAGTATGAATTATATTAACTTGTACTGGCTATACCTGACTTCCAGTCGAAAATGAGTGCCTGAAGAGGGGTATGATTGCTGTATGTTTTTTCCTTAGGTGAATACATTTTTTTTTTTAATCATTCTACAATAATTGATCTTTAATGAAGTTCAAAATGTACCACAGGCTACTATTGGTAGGCAAGATATAACAAGCTGACCTAGGTGTTTTGTTGTATCTAATTCACCACTTAGTGTATGTATATGTATAATATGTAAATGTTAACTGGTTCATCGAGCTAGTTGGTCTGTGTAAAGGAAAGGATACGTAGAAACTTGAAAGTGATTAACTGATGTGGTGAGGAAAGAGATGACTAAGCAATAGGGTGGGAACCAAGAAATTGAGGGGAAGGATCAGAAAGTCGAACAGAAAATAAAATTGATACATCCTTCAAATAATTGCAAAAGAAGATACAATTAGGACGATAGGCTAAAGTATTGTAAAGAGATGGAAGATGAGAGGAAAGTAGAGATAGGTAAAATACCTCAAACAGCCACAAATAGAGATAGAGTTATAATCACATGTTAAAAATTTTGTGGAAGTAATGGTATGAGGATAGAAGCAGAGTAGCAGTAAGGTTGGTGCAAAAAACAAGGAAAATAAAAACATTCATTTGCATTTATTTCTTCCCTCACATCATTACAAATTAACTTTACTAAACTTTCTAATTTGATACAATTTTTTTTTGAAATGTTATGAAGCAAAAATAGTGATCAGCTTTAAAAGTCAAAATTTTAAAATAGCAACAAATCTGCTTTTCCAAATGTGCATAGTTATAAGTTTTCTGAGTAAGTTTCTTTCCGGCATCCAGAAGATTAAAAACTGATTCATTTAAAACTGAGTCCATCTCACTGTTGCATGCAATCCAGTAGCTTACTCAGCGCTGGATTAACCATTAAGTAAAATAAGCACATGCTTAGGGCATCAAAGGGAAGAAGAGGGCACCACAGAAATGGTAAATGGTTTACAGCACAAAAGAAATCATTTTAAACTTGCTAAAATAATATTCGGGATGCCTTTATCTTTACTAAGTATAGATGCAGATGTGTTACTTAAGATTAATTTTAAGGATCTGATCAAAGTCTTTGCAATTCAAAAAAGTAGGAGGAAACTTTTCAAATATAGATAAAATGAGACTATACAAAAATAAACATTATTTTCCCTCTTACTATTTTGTTTTGTTTTGAAAAATAGGCCTCTGTCGGTCATGGCTGACCATGGATGATGTCATCCATCTGTTGAGTTGTCTATTCAGTTTTTGCAATGCCTCCTGTGGCTGTAGAGACCGATGCGAGAGCGGCAGTCTTGTTTGCAGAGGTCACACCTATACGTTGAATCCGATCTGTTGGCTGTCATTTCTTTTCATCTGCTGCCACCCTCAAATTCTCTTCGCCGGTCTGCAGTTGTTTGTGAAGAGTGCCTCACCAGCTGGTTCGGTCGGCTGCGAGATCCTCCCAGGAATTGGTGTTGATACCAAGTGCCTTCATATCCCTCCTGCACACGTCCCTGTACCTCAGCTTCGGGCGGCCAATGTTTCTCTGTCCTACGACAAGCTCTCCGTAAAGGACATCCTTTGGGATCCAACCATCCTCCATACGGTGAATGTGGCCAAGTCAGCGCAGCCGACGTTGTCTTAGTAAGGTGAGCATGGTGGGGAGGCCAGCACGAGACAGAACGTCAGTATTGGTTACTTTGTCTTGCCAGAGGATGCCGAGTATGTGTTGGAGGCTTCTGAGGTGGAAGGTGTTGAGCCGTTTCTCCTGGCGGGCATACACGGTCCATGTCTCGCTGCCATATAGCAGAGTGCTGAGGACGCAAGCACTGTACACAGCCATTTTCATTTTCACTGTTAGCTTGGGGTTTGTCTACTCTCTTGGCATGAGACGAGCGTATGTTGTGGCTGCCATCCCGATCCTCTTGTCTATCTGAGCATCCAGGGAGAGGTTGTCGGTGATAGTGGAACCAAATCATTATATCAGGTCTATTGTGCTTACATTTTATTGAGATCTTCACTGGGACATTCCAACAGTACACCTTTTTTATTATGAGTGGCTGTAGCATCTACCATATTGTGGGTTCTTATTTCTTTGTCTTTGGGGACATGTGTGTGTGTGTGTGTGCATGCGTGCATGTATGTATGTATGTATGCATGCATGTGAGACCCTTCCACACTCTTTGCATCTTTTGTCATCCATGATAACACAAAACAAAATTTTCCTGCTCTCAACAATATGGAGAATTTCTGTAATGTTATAAGTCATATAGTTTGGCATTTCCTGCCCTAAAATATTCCCTGACCTGGTTTTGACATAAGAGCAGGGTCAGCTGCTAATCTATTTTAATCTATATTTTCCACCTGACAAGAGAATAGAAAACAGAGCACTCCTTGTGTTTTGCCAAATGTATATTTATGCAAAGATAAAACTTTTAAACTATATTTTAGTTAATCTTTCAGAGATAGCAAGACAGAAAGTTTATATCATCATGGCGTAATTAAAAGTAATATCACCATGGCATGAGGTATCTTTGCAATATCGACATTCATCATCATCATCATCATCATCATCGTTTAACGTCCGCTTTCCATGCTAGCATGGGTTGCACGATTCGACTGAGGACTGGTGAAACCGGATGGCAACACCAGGCTCCAATCTAAATTTGGCAGAGTTTCTACAGCTGGATGCCCTTCCTAACGCCAACCACTCAGAGAGTATTCATTGATTGATGATGGTCTATTACACACCGCTTTCATTATCATAATTGTTGGCAAAGGCAGCGAGTTGGCAGAATCATTAGCACGCCAGGCGAAATGCTTAGCAGTATTTTGTCTGCTGCTATGTTCTGAGTTCAAATTCCACCAAGGTCGACTTTGCCTTTCATTCTTTCGGGGTCAATTAAATAGGTACTAGTCACGCACTGGGGTAAATGTTTCTGTCTTTAGTGCAAATAAGTATTATACATACAACAGATCATACTCAATTCATACTCTAGCCTCTCTAGATCTTCTGCAGTCAATGCTTATGTCTCACAAACTTGTGTTACGAACCGTTTAACACTCGAATTACTCTGGCAAATGTAATGCTTATTTATTCACATAGTTTTGAATTAATCATGCATTATCTCATAGCTTTGAGATGTCAATGATGTGATTGTTTATTTTTACAATGACATTATATTGTATGTGCAAGAGGTTAGACCTGGTCAGTTTGAACAAAAAAACAGGTAGAATATTTGGGCCAGATATGGTCAGTTTAAATGCTAAAGGGTTAAACACCTTACTCATACTTCATATAGAGATGTCTTTTAGCAGAAAAAGAAATGAAACCATTATAGCCAATGGATGTAACAGAACTTATACACATGTTAAATATGAAATGTATTCAATGGAACTCAAGATAAATGTTTAGCTTAGAAAGGCAGAGGCATGGCAGAATGGTTAAGGAGCTCACTTTGGAACCATGTGGTTTTAGGTTCGTATCCACTGTACAAAACCTTGAACAGGTGTCTTCTACTAAAGTCCCAGGCCAACTAATAGCTTGTGAGCAGATTTGGTGGACTGAAACTGTGTGGAGGCTTGATGTGTGTGTGTGTCTGTGTGTGTGTGTGTCTATGTGTGTGTGTGTCTGTGTGTGTGTGTCTGTGTGTGAATGTACACACACATATATATATATATATATATATATATATATATA
>NC_068989.1:10364584-10370278 GCF_001194135.2 Octopus bimaculoides
GGGGGGGGGGGGTCCTTGTCTCTATATTTGTAAACCCCCCTCCCCAATTCTGCTACAGTTTGACAACCAATGTTAGTTTGTTTCCATCCTCCCCATAACTTTGTAGTTAGGCAAAATAGACTGATAGAATAAGTACCAGATTTTTAAAAAACAACAAACAAACAAACAAACACATAAGTATTGTGGATGATTTGCTTGACTGAATCCTTCAAGGCTGTGCCTCAACATAGTCACAGTCCAATGATAGAAGCAAATAAAAGATAAAAGATGAAGAAGATAAGGAACATAATTTCATAATCAGACAAATACATGAAGGATGATGACAATATTAGGTATTATTATTCGCTATCAGTTTCAGAAACTTCACAGAACAACTAAAATGTAATGGCATTTGGAAAACAGTTGAATAAACATCCTAGAACATATCTACTATCTCAAAGTGTTGTATAGAAATAGTAGGCAGTAGAAAATAATTCAAGGTACTCACCAGACGGAATTGTCTTCTTTTACCTCTGCTCATCATTTTGGATGTCAATGGGGTATATAATAAACATGCAATGCCAACGAAATGCATCAACTGATGTGAATTTGGCTTTCAAGAAAAACAGACAAATTATCTGCCATCCTGGGAATTATGTCAGTTACTGTGCAGCCGAATGCAGTCTAGTTATGAACGGCAAAGAAGACAGAAAGGCCAAATTTGAATAATAGATACTAAATTAAAGCTGATATCCTTTTAATATATTTTTCAAAGATTGAAATATTTAAAAATGAAAAACAAAATAGAGGAAAAAAACACACTTTTCTGTCTCAGCGAATCACCATAACCATAAACTGGTGTGATGAATTGCAAATTGTGGTGAAATTTAGCTGAAGAAGGCTTTGATGAGAATCAAATTAACCTTTAGAATTCCAATGTTCTCTCCATGCTACTTTAGAGCTTTGCACATCATCATCATTATTGGTTTAATGTCTACTTTTCCATACTTGCATGAGTCAGATGAAATTTATTGAAGTAGATTTATTACACCCAAATGTCCTTCCTGTCACTAACCCTCACCTGTTTCTGAGCAAGGTAATATTTCCCCATGGCCAGACGTGTTTTTTCAGAATATTTGAAATAAATAATGCTTATATGACTCTAATGCACATTTACAACTATTGCATAATGCCGAAACAAGACACAAAAATATACACAGATACACACCCATGCATACACACAAATATACATATCGGTGCCAGTTAGGCAGTACTGGCATCGGCCATGACAATGATTTCACTTGACTCAACAGGTTTTCTCAAGCACAGTTTATTACCCAATGAGTAAAGGGTACTCATCCTAAAAAATCTATATTACATCGACCCCAGTGCATAACTAGTACTTAATTTATCGACCCCAAAAGGATGAAAGACAAAGTTGACCTTGGCGGAATTTGAACTCAGAACGTAACGGCAGACAAAATGCTGCTAAGCATTTTGCCCCGTGTGCTAACGTTTCTGCCAGCTCACCACTTTGTATTTATTTTATTTTCTACTCTAGGCACAAGGCCCAAAATTCTTGGGGAGGGGGCCAGTCAATTAGATCGACCCCAGTACGCAACTGGTACTTAATTTATCGACTCCAAAAGGATGAAAAGTAAAGTCGACCTCGGTGGGATTTGAACTCAGAATGTGAAGACAGGCAAAATACCACTAAGCATTTTGCCTGGCATGCAAACGTTTCTACCAACACACCTTAACATATTTGAATATTAAAAACATTGTCAGCATATATCCTCTTATTATTTGTTGTTCGCATAGACAGGATTGCTCTGCAAACTTCTACCATTGCATGAATTATTTGAACAGGTATTTTACAGAGACATGGGCTTTCTTTCTAAACAGTCTGGAAATGAATGTGGTCTGCCTGTCTGTCTGTCAGTCCATCCATCTCACTCTCCTTCTCGCTACCTCTCTCTCCCTCCATTCTCTCTCTCCTTCTACACACACTCTCTCTCTCTGCCCTCTCTCTCCTTCTCTTTCCCTTGCTCTGCTCTCTCACTCTCTCTCTCTTGCTCTCTCATACACTCTATGTATAGATATATATATCATATGTGTGTGTGTGTGTGTGTGTAAATACACTAGGTCATCCCATAAATAATGCAGTTTTTTTCAATTGCATGAACTAAAAGTCAGAGGGGGACAGGATAAACTCCCTGCATCAACTTGCTATAAAGGCAGGCAGTAGTTTTACCTTGTCCTTATTCTTAGTAAAAGTTTTCAAGAGTGCAGTTTAATTTTAACAGTTATTTTTTGTAAAGCTGTAATGGAAGTGACAAAGGAGCATATTTGGCATATTTTGCTTTATGAGTTCAATAAAGGCAACAACACAATCGAAAGTGTGAGGAATATTAATGCAGTATATGGGGATTGAACAATAAATGTAAGCCAGTGTCAATGGTAGTTCCAGAAATTCTGAGCTGGAAACTACTGCCTAGAAGACAAGTCTCGTCCTGGAAAATCTGTAAAGCTCAACGAGGATGTCCTGCAAACCATGGTGGAACAAAATCCCATTGTCACTGTTGAGGAACGAGCATAGAAGCTTGGATTTGATCATACAACCATTCATTGACATCTGTGTACCATTAGAAAAGTCAGCAAATAGGGTCAATGGGTTCCTCACAAACTTTCCCAGTCTAATCAATCACAGAGAGTGAATGTGTGCTCTTCTTTGCTGACTTTTCCGATGGCACGCAGGTATCAATGAATGGTTGAATGACTAAATCCAAGCTTCTCTGCTACTTCCTCAACAGTTATGATGGGATTTTGTTCCACCAGGGTTTGCAGGACGTCCTCGTCCAGTTCTACAGATCTTCCAGGACAAAGCTTGTCTTTTAGGCTGTAGTTTCTAGCTCGGAATTTCTGAAACCACCGTTGACACTGGCTTACGCTTGTCCGATCCCCATATACTGCATTAATATTCCTCATACTTTCCATTGCTTTGTTGCCTTTATTGAATTCATAAAGCAAAATATGCACCTTTGTCGCTTTCATTATAGATTTGAAAAAATAACTGTTAAAATCGAAGTGTATGCATACATTTACATATAAGTGTGTGTGTGGGTGTTTATATATATATATGTGTGTGTGTATATATATATATATATATATATATATATATATACATATTACACACACACACACACACACACTCACATATACATATATATGCATTTCTCTCTTTTTCTGAGTAAACTGAAGCAAATATACGTTGCACTTTAAATCAGTAGCAGATCAGAGAACTTTAACGAGACACACATACTATACCTGTTCAGGTGTTGTTTGTGCTTAAATAGTTTGATTTGGATTTAGACTGACATTTGATGAAGATTGACATTTCAGAAAACTCATAATTATTGATTTAAAATATTAACAGCAAAACAAGAAGAAAAGGTAAATAAAAAAAAAAGAAATTCTTCCCCGCCGCAAAAAACCCCATAAAATTTTAAAATTTTATTTGGTTAATCTATACTGCTTAAGTCTTACAAAATGTCTCTCTTTTTATGGTTTATTTGGAAGAAGACAGTTAGTGTCCCTTACTTTTTGAAGACTCCCTAATATTAGCATTATCTGTTATCTTTACTTGTTTTAGTCATTTGACTGTTGCCATGCTGGGGCATGCCTTGAAGGGTTTTAGTCAAAGAAATCAATCACAGTATTTATTTATTTCCAAGTCTGGTATTTATTCTATTATAATCTTTTGCTGAAATTCTAAGTGACAAGAATGTAAACAAACCAATACTACATTATTTACATTATTTACATTTGCCAAATATTTGTCCTCATCTTGTTTGCTGTTAACACAACGTTTCGGTTGATATACCTTCCAGCCTTCATCAGGGTATATGGCATAATGGTTAAGAGCATGGGCTACTAACCCCAAGATTCTGAGTTTGATTCCAGGCAGTGACCTGAATAATAATAAATAATAATAATAATAATAATAACAAAAACAACAACAACAACAACAACAATAATAATAACAGTGAAAAATATCTTAGGAATGAGAACCGAGGTTCGAAATTTTCCCAAGACACCTGATGAAGGCTGGAGGGTATATCAGTCAGAACGTTGTGTTGACAACAAACAAGATGAGGACAAACATCTGTCAAATGTAAATAATGTACATAATTCCTCATCTCTTAAATATAGAACGGAAAACCAATACTAGTTGTGAAGTAGTAGTGGGGTGACACAGTCACATGTATGTGTGTGTGTGTTTGTTTGTGTCTTCTTGTATTGACGTCACATGAGTGTTGTAAATGAATAGGGTGGTGAGCTGGCAGAATCTTTAGCACACCAGGTGTAATGCTTAGCAGTATTTCATCTGCCGTTACGTTCTGAGTTCAAATTCCGCCGAGGTCAACTTTGCCTTTCATCCTTTAGGGTCGATTAAATAAGTACCAGTTACATACTGGGGATGATGTAATCAACTTAATCCCTTTGTCTGTCCTTGTTTGTCCCCTATATGTTTAGCACCCTGTGGGCAATAAAGAAATAAATATTCTTTGAAAAATTGCCTGGCCATATTATGGAAATATTATCTAACTTGAAAACAGGCAAAGGTTAGAGTCAGGAAAGTAATTAAGGACTATTTGAGTAGTAGAATATATCTGAATTAGTAGAACACCAAACTGGGTGTTTAGTGAACTTAATTTGATTTCATACTGTTCTGATTTCAAATGCAGGAGCAGTATGGAAACAATAACCATGGTTGATATACTGTAATTGATCCAGTTGATTATCCCTACCCTAATAACAATCAATGGCTTTGAACCAGGTTTTTAAAAAATCAATTAGTCGATAATTATCAATAGTAATATGGAAAGCCTCTCATCCATGAAACTAATTGCTCCACTAAGCCATGGGGTTTTACTTATGGCTATTTGAATGCATCCATCCACAAAGATGCAAATATCAAAATTTGTAGAATTACCCTTACAAAATTATTGTGGAACAATAAGTGCAAAAGAGAAGTAATTCATGTCAGAAAACACTTAAATGGCTTATTTTATATTGATTGAAATTACTTCATTTGTTAGCCATTCTTCATTTAATTATTAGTGTATGCTTCACCCATATGTTACAGTGAGCATCCTCCACCTCCTTGAACCACCAAATTATCTCCCCCTCATGCACTACACCCACTTCTCTATCCTCCTCTCACACTCCTGCAGCCTACCCAACTATATATCATCTCTCTCTTATCCTCCCCATGCCTGTAAACTATCATCATTACTATCACTGTCACTATCCTATCACTCTCCCCTGCTCTCTTCTACATCCCTTTACCTTCCCCAATTCATGCATCATTAGAATAAGCTAAATAGGATAAAACAATCCTTCCTGAATCTTATAGACTCATAGTTTCCTAGTTTCTGTGGTGTATCTATTCGCCCCTGGATGGGGGGGGGGGGAATGCGGTGTATCTATTCCCCTCATTGCTGAGTGAACTGGAGCAACATGAAATAAAGTGTTTTGCTCAAGGACGCAATGCATCACCAGTCCAGGAATTGAAATCACAATCTTACAATCATAAGTACAACGCCATAACAGCCATGCACCTCCTCACGCATCATTAGTAATCCTCACTCCCAACATCAACCCTTAACATGTTTTGCCTACCTTCCATGTCTCCATCTTTTGCTCTCCCAT